>NC_141137.1:135173187-135473187 GCF_053477565.2 Lygodium microphyllum | reverse complement strand
TATATGTAGGGAATGCATATATAGATACCTAAGATTCCCTAATATGAGATGTGGGGAATGGAATTCCCTAGATGTAACGAGGCAATACATAAATTTTTGTAAAGGATTTCATACAATGGGAAGTTGGGATTGCATACATACATATATAGGAAATATGAGAAAATTCCCTACATTTCACAAGTTTTCCTATGCAGAAACTTCTCAAAATCTCATTGATGTGCATGTCATTATGAATATTCAATCAAATATATACAAGCTTGATCAAAATTGATCCCATCTTTGTTAAATAATATGGTAACAATATTATCTATCCTTCATAGTGTCAAGAAGGTGTGTTACCAATTACTTTTGTGGAATGGCATCACCATTAGTAGCAACAAGTTGATTGATAATGTTCTTGAATGATTGGATATGTATTGTCATAGAAGTTCCAGTATTGTATTGTAACTCAGTGAGATGACTATGAAGATAAAGTATTTTTGTAATAAATTTCTTCTCAAAATTTACTATCAAATACTCTCATATAGCTTGTGAGATTGAAAGATTACATACATCAAGCATAAAAGATTCTTGAAGAGCAAAAAGAATATAGCAATGAGCTACTTTATCAGGTTTCACCCACTCATTATAAATAGTTTGCCATTCTTCAAAGATAGGTCCTTCAGTTTACAAGGGCATTATCATGAGCCTGATCAATTGGTTGAGGTAGACATTCATAATTACTAAGAAAAATATCATGAAATTCATCGCCTTCAAGAATTACCAGCATCTTTGTTGAGATATTTGCCATCACACCTACTTCTGTCCCTTTGTAAGGAGTAATGAGGGCTCAAGAGGACCAGAATCCCATATGCATAGTAGGAGAAAGTGCCACCACTCAATTCCTATAAAGCATTGTACTTGCACTCTTTTTCTAATGCAATGATTGTACTCTGTTCTTTCCAGTAAAGTGTCTATATCACTGTTCACACATAAGATTGTGTTTATGAGTCCAAGTCTCAATATTGGAACCTAATTCACTTGTGTGACAATTTGTCTTTCTGAGGTCAATGTCTTCATGAGTTTCTTCTTCCTCTTTCAACCTCCATAGCTTCTACATTTGCCATGCTCTAGATCCCGCATATTTTAACATGGTATCAGAGCTCAACTAAGCATGGTCCAACTCTCCTTTCACTCCTCTCAACTTCTCTTCATCTCAATCTAGCTCAGGTTGAGTGCATGACCCACATTCCTCACTTGAATCTCACAGTCACATCATGGCAGCCATAGCTAGACAGGACCTTGCCTCCTTAGAGCTTCCATATCCTTCTTTATAGGCTGTATCATTAGGAGTTCTCTTCTATAAGGTGGTGTTGAGATATCGAGCTCCACTCGTGATATGCCAGGGTGACCGTTGTGCATTTATGTCACCGACGTGTTAGTTGCAGATGCGGTTGGTACACCGCCCATAAATAATAGCTACATGATAGCTATCCTTATCTACTCTAGTTTGTGGCTTAGTTAGTATGCCACCTTAGTTAGTTGAGTTTGGTTTGAGACCCATATATAGGGTTCTTCTATTTCTTTGTAAAAGAGTTCTTTTGGCTTACACACAACTAAGAATAGGAAAACTGTTTTCAGCCTCCACCCTTGTGTGTATTCCCCCATTGTGCGAGCAAGAAAGCTACAAGTGAGACTCCTTCCTTCTCTCCCACAATCTTGACATGGTATCAGAGCCTTGTTCGTGGTAAGGAGCTTAAGAAAGCAAGCCAAGCTCACGGTGTTCTGGTAAGAGGAGCAGTGTTGCTTTCATTTTTTCTATTTTGGGAGCAGATCTCTGCAGGTAGCACAGCCGAAAATTGCAAGAGTGCATTGTCTCAGGTTGAGACGCCCTTCGCGGTGAAGCAAGAGGGCAGTATATGCTGCCGGAAAGGGAATTAGCCCTTGGCAACCCTGTTTTTTTTATTTGAGGCCATTTCGGGGCCTGTTTTGGAGGTGAAAGTTTTCTTCATGCACTCAGGAAAAGACCCTATTTTATGCTGTGCGACCACTGTTCTACATGTGGGTGAAAAGTTACTGTAGAAATTGCATCGTATGCTTGTGCGCAGAGACATTGGGAGTTTCAGAATCATCCTTGGTTCCTGTTTATGCAAAATCGTCACTAGGAAGTGACTGTGTGGTCAAATACCACTTTCGCCAGTTTTACAGATTTGCCCTTGTGAGGGTGAAGCTGAGTTTTTTGCAATGAAAGAATTTTTTGCAGTGTTCTGTAATGGCGTCTGATTCTCTTTCACAGATTGTAACTGAAAAGCTTGACAAGAACAACTTCCAGGCATGGAAGTTTAGAATGACGAATTTCCTTATGGGAAAAGGATATTGGGAATTTGTTGTAGGAAATGAAGAAGAACCAGTTCTTCCTGATGTTCCCAATCAACAGCAAATGCAGGCATTTAAAGCATGGCATGAGAGAGCCAGGAAAGTTATGTACTGGCTATCTATCAGTATTTCAGACTCTATGATTGTGCATATTCAGGATGCAAGTACGCCAAAGGAGGCATGGGATACTTTGTCAAAAATGTATAGCACAAATACGCAAGCCAGGAAAATGCAGCTCAAGCAAGAGTTGCATAATGTGCAAAGAGAAAGTATGAGCATCAATGAATACCACATGAAAGTAAAGAAGATTGCAGATGCACTTGCTTCCATTGGGTCGCCAGTGGAAGATGATGATTTAGTTTCTGTGACCTTGAATGGTCTAGGAAAGGATTATGCACAATTTCGGACATCCATTTCAGTTCGTGAAAGATTTTATGATTTTGAGGAGTTAATTGCTCTTCTAATTTCTGAGGAGCAAAGAAATGGTGGTGCATCTTCTTTAGGAGGAACTTCAAAAGAAGTTGTCTTCTACTCAAATGCTGGAAGAGGTAGAGGCAGAGGTAGAGGAGGCCGATCTGGAGGCCGTGGTAGAAATCAGAATATATAGCAAACTCAAGAAAACCAGTCCTATGGAGGAGGACGTAGTAACTCTAGAGGCAGGGGGAGCCAAAGAGGTCGTGGTGGATGGCAAAGAGGCCAAAATGCAAACAGTAATGTTGAATGCTACTACTGTGGTAAAATGGGTCATATGGCTAAAGACTGCTATAAAAAGCAAAATGACATCATGAATGGAAAATTGCAACAAGGGAATTATGCATCTTCTAGTAGACAGGGTGATGACAGAAATGAGCATTTGTTCATGGTGCAGCACATGAACAATTCTGTGACAAGTGCAGAAGAAAGCAACGATGTGTGGTATGTTGACTCAGGTGCATCAAACCACATGACAGGTCATGCAGAATGGATGGAGGATGCAAGGAAAATGGAAAAACCAGGATTTGTGGAGATTGGCGATGATACTGCACATCCTATTGTGCAGATTGGAAAAATTCCTTTGTCTATGCAGGATGGGAAAAAGAAATACATGTCCGATGTATTTCATGTCCCGAATATCACCAAGAATCTGGTTTCTTTTGGTCAAATGGTTGAGCAGGGCTTGCAGGTCAGATTTAATCCTCATGGATGCTTTGTTGAGGATATGAAAAATAAAGGTCACTTGATAGCAAAAGGAAAGAAGAAGGGCAGAATGTTTACGTTGGATGCAGACATGCCTGAATTGAGTGCATCAATGTTTGCACATGGGACCGGTGTAGTTGCAGATATTGATATCTGGCATAAACGCATTGGTCATGTTAATGTACAGCGACTTAAATCAATGCAGGCCCAAAATATTATTGCAGGATTGCCAAAATTCAAGGTTGCAGAAATGCATAAGGTATGTGAAGCCTGTCAATTTGGAAAACATCGTCAACTTTGCATTTTATTGCTTGGTTGAAAGCTTTACCAAGGAATATTTTCTTTCCCATATCTTTGTGGTTTGGAGGACATGGAATAAGATAGACAAGCTTTTAAATTTCATGCTTATGAGTACTTTGCACTTTCCTAAGAGAGAGTACAATTTTACTTTCATATGGAGTGTTGGAATAAAGGCTAATGTGGTCGGCCACCCATCTTACTCACTAAGCCTAACTAACTAACTGACCCCCCTCCCCCCCCCCCAACACACACACACACACACGAAATGGAGTTAGCTAAAGCATTTGAAGGAGGTTGTAGAAGTGAATACCCAAGTGTATAAAGCTGACCTAGTTTAATGGCCTCAAATTAAAAAAACAGGGTCGCCAAGGGCTAAAGCCCTATCCCGCAGCATATATTGCCCTCTTGCTTCACCGCGAAGGGCGTCTCAACTTGAGACAATGCACTCTTGCAATTTTCGGCTGTACTACCTGCAGAGATCTGCTCCCAAAACAGAAAATGAAAGCAACACTGCTCCTCTTACCAGAACACCGCGAGCCTGGCTTGCTTTCTTGAGCTCCTTACCACGAACAAGGCTCTGATACCATGTCAAGAATGTGGGAGAGAAGGAAGGAGTCTCAGTCACGAATCAGATATGTTTTCATCGGAACGTGCCTTTTTTGCACAAGAACTATATCTTGATGTGATAGCCCTGATCCTTTTCTTTTCTTAGACACTTTTCCTTTCTATAGCCCCTCTTTTTAATGCACGGATTGATCATTATTTATTTGTGTACGTTTGTGTGTTTATTTTTACGTGTTTTTTATGCTTTTTTCATGCGAACCTACTTTGTTCTCATCGAAATGGCATTTCGTTTCAATAGCCTTGAATTAATAATCATCTTAGATATTTTTTCTTTTTCTTCCCTTTCATTTCAATTGATCAATTTTTTGTTATTGATTTCTCATTATGTTTTCTTATGTGGTGTTTCTACTTTTTTTGTATCAATGTATCTTTCTTCCACAAAATCAGGTTTTGATTAGATAGCCCTATCCAACCCCATTTGTCGAAGATTTTTCCTTTTTGTTGCCATTTGTAACGTGCCCACCTACTGGCTGTCCAAGCACGTTTTTAGCGGTCCATCGAGAGACGAGCCTAAGCGACGCCGCCTGGCACCCCCATGGAATGTCACGAGGTTTGTCACCTAGGGTTTCTCGAGTCCACCTCGCAATGGAATGTTTGCGGTCGAACCCACTAGGATTGACCTAGAATTGAGTCCCTAGTGGTCAAGGTCTCCTGACAGCATCCTAGCATCAAGTTTTGGACATCCTACTTTATGCAAAGATACCCAGCCGAAGCAGACCCATGCTACACTTGGTTCAAAGAGAATGCAAAACGAGAGGGATGTGACACTCCACCTCTCTGCCCATAGGGCATAGTCCCATTCTGGTCCCCTAAAATGGCATGAATCAAAGTTCTAACCTAATGATTACTAAGCGTCGATCGTCAGCAAAACCTTGTGAGAAGTCCCCCAGTTCTTTGGGACCATCTTGCCGTAGGACAGACCCGTCGGAGGTTCCGCCCTCCCGCTTCCCTTGGCATACTTTAGTTGTCTAATTAGTCCTATCACTCTTGTGACATGTAAAAATAGCTTCCTTAATTAAACCTTTTTAGGGGACAAGGTTCATTCATATAATCTTAAGGCATTGACAGAAAACAAATTTGAGCAGTTTCCCTAGAAGTACTTAGTATTAACAATTTATCAAAAATACAAGTCTTGTTCAAAAAGAGACAATATCTGCAATTCTTAAGGATGAACTTTTATTTCCACCAAGTTTCCGCCTTGCACTAGTAACAAGGGCCTCTCAAAAATCTATTCCGAGTCACGCTGATTGTTTGAGTAGGACCGGGAGCCAGGGAATTTACGGCCAGAGCCCCCTGGCACCCAATCATCCTCCTACGTTCAAATCAATCTGCAGAGAGACCTCTCGTGGTGGGTTTGGTCCATATTCTCGTCATGGCTATTTAGAACCCCCTTGACTAGGGCTAGCTACTAGCAGCAGCTGGGGGTGGTTTGGCACGCCCTTTAAAAGTTCAACCTGACTCACTACGCTCATTTATGAGTTTGGGTTTGCAAAATCTCTTTTTTTCCTTTTTTTTTTCTTTTTAATTGAAGCTGTGTTCCTAAATTTACAAGCATAAACAAAAGTGCAGATGAATGCTCGAGACATCTGCTAAGGTGGGATTCCTCTCTTGACCCTAACGTTTGTCCTTCTTTCCTTGGTGGTAATTACCAATATCCTCCAAAGGATAGGGAATCCCTTCATTCTGTCCTGCTATGAAAATAACCATAGGTTGGCTTAGTTTCTTCGAATCCCTAACTAATCCCTAACTAAGTTGAGCTGAGCCCTATCCTTGCGTGTATAGGGTTCCTTCTTATTGAACGGCTTTTGAACAAATTCTTGTATTTTGTAAGTGCGGTTGGTAGTTATCTTCAAGATGAATCCCTAGTAGCGCAACTAAACTGATCATGATGTCACACAATTTAGAGGTGTAACTTTCCTATACAACACCATGCTAACAAGCAGGCCTTTGCTTTTGGGAATTCATTTCGAGATGCTTATGCCAACTCAAATAGAGACTTGTATGTATATATATATATATATATATATATATATCCTTGGGGTAGAGGATGTGAAGCTATTAGTCCTAAGGCAAAAAACAAACACTCCCTTTGAAAGTTTATAGGAGTCTAATACCTATTTTAGTCTTGCAATGGCCTAGATATATTTAAACGTCATTATAGCAATTCAGGAATTTCATGTACTTGATTCAAACCATCACTTTTACCTTTCCAATTTCACAAGTTTTGTGATGCAAAGAAAAAAGTACGATTTCTGCTTAATTGATGATTATGCATAAGTGTTTCAACAACCCATTTTTAAGCATGCTAACATTAGTGCATAGTTTGAAGTATTATGAGCATAATCAATAAGGTCCTAGCTTCTTCTTTTGCGTGCATGAATACATGATTTCCAATGAGATAAATTTATGTAAACTAAACTGCGGCTAGTTATGATATATTTTTGTTGAATAGTTTCCATTTCTAATGAAGCCGGTCTATGTCCTTAAGACTCCCCATCAAGGTAGGGTGAATGGAACACACCTAATTACCATGTGACGTAGTTCCTTGCCCCATGGCTCCATTGGTTGAGGCAGGATTCGTGTTTGGTTGGACCTTACTTCGTTTGGGAGGCATCATATGATTTGGCTTTTGCTTCACGTGTACGTACCCAGATTGCAGGAGAGATGGCTCCTTGTGGAAGGGCCTAGTCTGCGCGGATTTTCTCCAAGAGCCGGGGGGAAGGAAAGAGAGACGGTGTGCTCTGAGTTCTTCAATGAGGGAAGAAAGAAAATAATTTTCTTCTTTCTCTCTATCTATCTTTATATTTTCTCTTACCCTTCCTTCCCTCTCTTTTCGGTCTCTCTCTTGCTCTCTCTCTTCTCTTACTCTCCTTCTTCTTCTTCTCTTCTTCTTCTCCTCTCTCTCCCCTCTCTTCTTCTTCTTCTCTTCTTCTTCTCCTCCTTCTCTTATTCTCTACTCTCTCTCTCTCTTCTTCTTATTCCTCTTTTCTTCTCTACTCACTCTCTCCCTCTTCCTCTTATTCTTCTCCTCTTCTCTATTCACTCTCTCCCTCTTCTCCTTACCCGAGCGGCAGCAAGTCATGGTCTTTCCCTCTTTTTTACTTCCCCTTATCCCCTTCATGATGGGGTTTATATAGGTGTTTATAGGGGGGGTGGGAGGGGGAGAATTTAGTAATGGCACCCCCCCTCCGCCACCTCCCCATGGTTGTGGCAACGCCCATGGCCTCCTCCACTTCACATGCGGCACCCCCTTGGCCTCTCCACGGTACACCGGCACCCCCTCTCCCCCTCCATGGCCTTGTAGCACGCGCAGGATGATTGCTACTGCGTCAACCCTCTCCACGTCAATACACGATAGCCCCCCCTCCCCTCACACCATCCGCCAGCAGGCTGGTGGCGTAACTAGGGGGTTAATTCTTATTTTTAATAAAAACAAGATTTTGTTTAGGGAGGTCATATGGCAGAAAGGAGGCGGAGGAAAATGTTACATTACTTTCCCCCTTAAGGAATCGAGATGTCCTCATCTTGAAAGGATTTGGGGGTATTGTTGGTTGAGAGTACTCTAGTCAATCCACGTGGCATCTTCTTTTGGAAAGTCCTTCCACAAGATGAGATACTCCTTGAGGATTCTACTCCTCAATCTCTTTTCTCGAATGTCCAATATTCTAGATGGCCAGAGCTCAAGGACTCCTTGGCTTGGCATTACAACTTGTTGATCATCAAGTACATGGCTAGGATTGGATACATATTTCTTTAGTAGGCTAACATGAAATACATTGTGAACTTTTATGTTCTCACGGAGTTGGAGTTTGTAAGCATTGGACCCTAGGCATTTGAGGATCCTATAGGGTCCACAATACCTTGGCTCAGTTTCTTATATTTTCCCAATGATAGGGAACTCCTCTTGGGTTGTACATGAATAGAAACCATGTCTCCCTCATTGAAGAGTCGCTCTTGTCTATTTAGATCTGCATAGGCTTTTTGCCTATCCTTGGCAACTCTAATGTCTTGTATGATGGTTTAAACCTGCTCATCCATTTCCTCAAGCATTTCCTTAGAAGCTTCTACTCTTAAGGTAGGATCTGAGAAGTTCAATGGGGTGCGGCAATCATGCCCATATAATGCTTGAAAAGGTGTCATTTGGATGCTTTGCTGGTAGGAAGCATTATAGGCAAACTCTAATAATGCAGCAATAAGCTCTAAGGATATCTTCAATTATGTGATTGACCCTCTCTGTCTGGTCATCAGTTTGAGGGTGATAGGCTGTGTTGAAACACGATTGAGTCCCAATGGCCCCAAATATCCCTCTCCAGAAGTGAGATGTGAAGAGGGCGTCACGGTCACTAATGATCCTTTTGGACAACCCATAGAGCCTGAATATCTCCTTGATGAACAGTCTTGCAATTTTTGAAGCTCTATAATTTGTGTTGCCTGGAATGAGGTGTGCAACCTTGGTGAGCATATCTACTATAACCATAATTGAGTTGTAGCCCCCTTGCACTAAGCGTAACCCCACAACAAAATCCATGCTGATAAATTCCCACTTCATTTGGGGGATGTCGAGGGGTTGCAGCTTCCCATGCATCTTGACATGTTCCGCCTTGATACGTTGGCAAGACAAACATTCCGTGACATATTTAAGCATGTCTCCCTTAAGCCTTTCCCAATGGTAGCTCTTTCTGACCGTGTTGAGGGTCTTGATATATCCGGGATTGCCTGAAAAAGGGGAGTCATGTGCTTCCCAAAGTATTCTCTATTTGAGTTTTCTACTCGAGGGTATGTAGAATTTTGTCCTAAAATAGACAAGTCCCTCATTGACAGAGAATTCTTGATATTTGATCCTAAGTTTCGGGTTTTGGTCCTTTCCCAAAATTTCCTTTATCATCACCAGATATTCCAGATCATGGTTAGCTTCTTCCTTGGCTAGTTCAAGGATAGGGTTGTTGAGCATTGACACCATAGTTGCCAAAGATTTGGCTAATGATGGTTCTTCCATGATAAGAGAGTTGAGGAACGCTTTGCGACTTAGATCGTCAACGACCACATTCTCCTTGTCGGGTTGATACCTGCAAAATCATACTCCTATAGAACTTCTATCCAATGGCGTTGCCTCATGTTGAGGTCAGTCTGGGTGAAGATCCATTTAAGGCTCTTATGGTCTGTGATCAAAGAAAACTTGTTACCAAGCAAGTAATGTCGCCAAAGTTTGAGGGCGTGAATCACTACTAGCAGTTCCAGATCATGGGTGGCATAATTCCTCTCATGGAATTTTATCTTTCGCAAGGAATAAGCTACGGGATGACCTTCTTGCATTAGTATACATCCCAGTGCAAGTGTGCTAGCATCTGTGACAACTTCAAATTCCTTGCTTAAGTTAGGGAGCTTCAAAATTGGTGCTGTCACCAAGCTATGCTTAAGTTGATCAAAACTCGCTTGTTCAAAGGGTGTCCACATTATGGAAACTTGTTTTTTCAACAAATTTGTGAGGGGTGCTGTGATTAAAACATAGTCCTTAATGAAGATCCTGTACCAACCTGTTAATCCAAGAAAGCTACGCACTTCTTTAATAGTAGTTGGTGGAGACCACTCTTGGACATCCTTAACCTTGGTAGGGTCTACATAGATCCCTTCATTTGACATAATAAATCGCAGATATTCAATTTGCCTTTTTAGTTATCATGGTCTCAAGGACGATGCAAACTTGGGACTCATGATCTACCTCCTTGGAATAAACCAAGGTGTCATCAAAGAAGACAAGTACGAAATCATCAAGGTGTGGTCTAAAAATGTATTGCATTGGCCTGTTAAAGGTGGTGGGGGCATTAGTCAATCCAAAAGACATTACTATGAATATGAAATGACCATATCTAGTATTGAATGTCATCTTTAGAATATCCTCATCTTTGATGCAAATCTGATAATACCCTGACCTTAAGTCAACTTTGGAGAAGATTTTTTCCCCGTGCGGTTGATCGAGTAACTCATCTATCCTTGGAATGGGGTATCTATTCTTACTGTTTACTCGGTTCAATCCTCTATAATCGATGCAGAGTCGAAGTGTACCATCCTTCTTCTTTTGGAACAAGACTAGAGCTCCCCAAGGAGAACTGTTGGGGCATATGTATCTTTGGTCCAATAGTTGTTTGAGTTGTTCCTTTAACTTAATGGCCTCAGGGATGGACATCTTGTAGGGCCTTTTTGCAATTGGAGTAGCTCCTGGGATTAGCTTAATTTCATGATCTGATTCCCTAGGCAGTGGTAATTCAACCAATTCTTATGGGAACACATCCACATATTCCTTTAGCCATGATGGTTCATCATTGTTGTTCTCTGCCTGATCTGGTTTGTTTAGCTTGATCAGGTACACAAGTAACCCCTTCCTTATTCCTTGAACTATTTACTAGCTCACCCTTAGGATTCTGAAAGGAGACTTGACCCTTTCCACAATGAATGTGAGCATCATTGGGGATTAGCCAATCCATCCTGAGTAGACATTCATGGACACCTAGATTCATTACTCTGAACTTAAGAGTTGTGGGCTTGTTTCTGAGTAGGAATTCCACCTTAGCAGTTTGTCTAGTGCAAGTGACTTCTTGACCATTTGCTAGTTCGACAAGCAAAGTGGGTGCAGCTACAGTGGCTATCCCTAACCTTCTTGCACACGTTGGTGAAATAAAAGAATGAGCACTCCCACAGTCAATCAGGGTTTTGAATTCCTTACCCTAGTAGTCTGATGGTGTTTGCATCACTGAGAATTGGCGGTTCGGCCCCTTCTTATGGAGAGTGGCATAAATGTTTGCCCTCTCAATCTTGGCTTCCATTCACAGATCTTCTTCTTCATCTAATCCTTTAGTGGTAATATTGGAATTTTTGGCCCTTTCCAATGCTGCACGACCGCGGCCATGGTTAGCCCTGGCTTGGCCTCCAAATTTCCCTTGACGGTAGTCCCCACCAAGCTTGGGACATTTCCTTTTGAAGTGCCCAGGTTCATTGCAGTGGAAACAACACAGGCTTTGATCACTTCTTTGAGTGGGAACAAAGTCATTGATTGCATTTCCTCTTGGCTTCTTCTATTGGCCTTGACCCTGTCCTTGTGCCCTTTTAATTTGAGCTCTTGGCATCCCCGAATTTGTCTCTGAAAGCCCAAGTTCTGGATTTTGGCTAAACTTCTTGGGTAATAGGACATGCTCTTATCAATGCATCTTGCAAATCCGAAGGACACATTGATTCCAATCGGGGGTGTATTTCAGAAAGGAAACAAATTTCGAGTAGTATGCCTCCAAAGACAGGCCCAACTGCCTCAACTTAAAAAACTCATTCATTTTCTAAGTTCTATATGCAGGTGGCATATACCTCCCCTGTACTGCTTCTTTTAGTTTTTCCCAAGTTATTGTACTTTCAGTGATTTCTTGGTCTTTACACCATTGCTTCCACCAGAGCCTAGCTTCGTCGGTGAGCTTGAGCTTGGCAATCATGGCTTGGTTCACACGTGTTGTCCCGGCTGCACTGGAATAGTCCTCCATGGATTCAATCCATATTTTAGTATCAGCTTCAATAGTCTTTCCCTTTCCATCAAATTCTGGTGGCTTAATTTGTTTGAGAAGAAACTTCTTCTCTTGTACTTCTGCTAGGTTTCAATGTGGTAACAGGGTTCTAGATCTACGCTTGGGGGTGTATCTGATTACCATTTAAACTTTCTCGTGTTGGGTTTGCATTTACACACCCCTATACAACTTAAATCAAAGCACACATATTTTTCCATTGCAACCATTAAAAAGAACATAAAATTCTTATTTGACCATAGGGAAACGTAAGCCTCAAGTACAATTATTCAGGAATGGATAGGGTTTGACTGAGTTTTTTTTATAAAGGAGTTACATTAACGCCAGGTTAATAATTCTCTATTGGATTCAGCTATAGAGACAGAATAGTAATATGGATTCGGGGAATGGATTCTTAGGAAACGATAAGTCATGGGAAGTTCAGGAAATCCTTGTTTTTGATAGCCATGATATTCGTGTCGCCCCATTATTTTAATTATGTCCGCTGATAAAATTTTAACCACCTCATGGTAGATGTAGCGGTTTTGATCTACTTGCCGACGTTCGATGTGTAGGGTCGCGTTCACACGAACCTCAAGGAAGATGAATAACTTGATAATCTTTAAGTCTTTCAACCACTTTAACCTCTTCAGATTTTTTGGAAGATAGGTGAGTCAGTTGGCGTCTATGTAGCAGTAACCTACGCTCAAGTCCAACGCCTTTCCACATACAATGGTGAGGGGTTGTAGAGCCGCGATCTAGGATCCCCATCATGTCAGATTGTCTGTGATAGCTTGAAGATTTCATAGCTGTCATGAACCTGATCTGAAATATGAGGAACCTACTCCATGCCTCGTAAGTCTAGACGCAGCATCAATCCAAAAGTGAGTATAAAATAGAAATATTTACTAATGAACATATCACCTCACTCTTCCCAATTTTTCTCCCTAATTGTTTTAGTGGTAGGTCCGCTTTGATACCAACTGTAACCTGCCCACCTACTGGCTGTCCAAGCATGTTTTTAGCGGTCCATCGAGAGATGAGTCTAAGCGATGCCACCCGGCACCCCCATGGAATGTCCCCGGGTTTGTCGCCTAAGGTTTCTCAAGTCCGTCTCGCAATGGAATGTTTGTGGCCAAACCCACTAGAATTGACCTGAAATTGAGTCCCTAGTGGTCAAGGTCTCCTGGCAGCATTCTAGCATCGGGTTTTGGACATCCTACTTTATGCAAAGATACTCAGTCGAAGCAAACCCATGCCGCACTTGGTTCAAAGAGAATGGGAAACGAGAGGGATATGGCACTCCACCTCTCTGCCCATAGGGCATAGTCCCATTCTGGTCCCCTAAAATGGCATGAATCGGGGTTCTAACCTAACGATTACTAAGCATTGATCGTCAATAAAACCTTGTGAGAAGCCTCCCAATTCTCTGGGACCACCCTGCCATAGAATAGACGCATCGGAGGTTTCGCCCTCTCGGTTCCCTTACTACCTTGCGTACTTTAGTTGTCTAATTATTCCTATCACTCTTAAATGTGACATGTAAAAACATCTTCCTTAATTAAACCTTTTTAGGGGACAAGGTTCATTCACGTAAATTAAGGCATTGACACGAAAACAAATTTGAGCAGTTTCCCTAGAAGTACTTAATAATAACAGTTTATCAGAATTACAAGTCTTGTTCAAAAAGGGACAATATCTGCAATTCTTAAGGATGCACTTTTATTTCCACCAAGTTTTCGCCTTGCACTAATAACAAGGGCCTCTCGAAAATCTATTCCGAGTCACGTTGATTGTTTGAGTAGGACCCGGAGGCAGGGAATTTATGGCCAGAGCCCCCCTGCATCCAAGCATCCTCCTACGTTCAAATCAATCTACGGAGAGATCTCTCGGGGCGGGTTCGGTCCACATTCCCATCACGGCTATTTAGAACCCCCTTGGCTAGGGTTGGCGGCCAGCTAGGGGGTGGTTTGGCATGCCCTTCAAAATTTCAACCTAATTCACTACGCTCATTTATGAGTTTGGGTTTACACAATCTCTTTTTTGCCTTTTTTTTTTCTTTTTAGTTGAAGTAGTGTTGCTAAATTTACAAGCATAAACAAAAGTGTAGGTGAATGCTCGAGACATCTACTAAGGTGGGGTCCCTCTCTTGACCCTAACGTTTGTCCTTTTATTGGTGGTAATTACCAATATCCTTTGAAGGATAGGGAATCCCTTCATTTTGTCCCCCTATGAAAATAACCATAGGTTGGCTTAGTTTCTTCGAATCCCTAACTAAGTTGAGTTGAGCCCTATCCTTGCGTGTGTAGGGTTCCTTTTTATTGAATGGATTTTGAACAAATTTTTGTATTTTGTAAGTGCGGTCGGTAGTTATCTTCAAGATGAATCCCTAGCAGCGCAACTAAACTAATCATGATGTCACACAATTTAGAGGCGTAACTTTCCTATACAACACCATGCTACCAAGCAGGCCTTTGCTTTTGGGAATTCATTTCGAGGTGCTTATGCCAACTCAAATAGAGACTTGTATATATATATATATATATATATATATCCTCAGGATGGAGCACATGAAGCTATTAGTCCTAAGGCAAAAACAAACACTCCCTCTCAAAGTTTATAGGAGTATAATACATGTTTTAGTCTTGCAATGACCTAGATATATTTAAACGTCATTATAGCAATTCATGAATTTCATGTACTTGATTCAAACTGTCACTTTTACCTTTCCAATTTCACAAGTTTTGTGATGCAAAGAAAAAAATACGATTTTTGCTTAATTGACGATTGTGCATAAGTGTTTCAACAACCCATTTTTAAGCATGCTAACATTAGTGTATAGTTTGAAGTATTATGAGCATAATCAATAAGGTCGTAGCTTCTTCTTTTGCATGCATGAATACACGATTTCCAATAAGATAAATTGATGTAAACTAAACAGTGGTTAGTTATGATAGATTTTTTCCGAATAGTTTCCATTTCTAATGAAGCCGGCCTATGTCCTTAAGACTCCGCATCAAGGTAGGGTGAATGGAACACACCTGATTACCATGTGACGTAGTTCGTGGCCCCATGGCTCCATCGGTTGAGGCGGGATTCGTGTTTGGTTACACCTTACTTCGTTTGGGAGGCATTGTATGATTTGGCTTTTGCTTCACGGCTACGTACCCAGATTGCAAGAGAGACGGCTCCTCGTGGAAGGGGCTAGTCTGCACGGATTTTATCCAAGAGGGGGGGGACGGAAAGGCGTGCTCTGAGTTCTTCAATGAGGGAAGAAAGAAAACAATTTCCTTCTTTCTCTCTATCTCTCTATCTCTCTTCTCTTACCCTCCCTTCCCTCTCTTTTCGGTCTCTCTCTTGCTCTCTCTCTTCTCTTACTCTCCTTCTTCTTCTTCTCTTCTTCTTCTCCTCTCTCTCCCCTCTCTTCTTCTTCTTCTTCTCTTCTTCTCCTCCTTCTCTTCTTCTCTACTCTCTCTCTCTCTCTCTTCTTCTTATTCCTCTTTTATTCTCTACTTACTCTCTCCCTCTTCTTCTTATGCTTCGCCTCTTCTCTATTCACTCTCTCCCTCTTCTCCTTACCTAAGTGGTAGCAAGTCGTGATCTTTCCCTCTGTTTTCCTTCCCCTCATCCCCTTCAAGATGGGGGTTTATATAGGTCTCGGGGAAGTTACTATATATATATCCTCTACATCATGTGCATTCAAGGTTTATTTATAAACATCCTTATCTGTAAATTTTACCTAAATAAATATAACCCTTTTCTATTCAATTTGTAAATAACCCCTTTGTATTACACCCTTCTGTATGTAAAAAAATGTATAAAAATGGTATTTTACAAATACCTTATTTTGAACCCACGTGATGCACACATATATTCATGAGTAACTTACCCGAGATATAGGTGTTTATAAGGGGGGGGGGGGGGGAGAATTTAGTAATGGAACCCCCCCTCCGCCACCTCCCCATGGTTGTGGCAACACCCATGGCCTCCTCCACTTCACATGCGGCACCCCCTTGGCCTCTCCAAGGTACATGCGGCACCCCCTTGGCCTCTCCACGGTACATGCAGCACCCCCTCTCCCCCCTCCACGGCCTCGCAACACACGCGAGATGAGTGCTGTTACATCAACCCTCTCCCCTCTCCACGTCGATACACGACAACCCCCCCCCCCCTCACACCGTCCGCTAGTTCGCGACGTAACCAGGGGTTAGTTCTTATTTTTAATAAAAACAAAATTTTGTTTAGGGGGGGTCATATGGCGGAAAGGGGGGGGGGGAGGGAAATGTTACACCATTTTTTCTGACTTGTTGATTATTGAAGATTTATTTTTGTTCACATTTTCGAGTGTGTTTTTCTCATTTTTTCCATGCAAACCTCCCCCTTTGTCATCGAAACCATGTTTCAGCTAAATAGCCCTATCCAACTTGTTACTTATTTCGCATATTTTTCCTTCTTGCTTCATTCCATTCAAACTATCCAATTTTTAGTTATTAATTTTTTATTACATTCTTAGGTTTTATTTTTCTAGTTTTTCGATGCAAACAGGTCCTTTTCACCTCAAAACTCCTCTCCCACCCCTTTGCTCTGTTTGTGATCGTTTGCTTGTGGGACATGGTTTGTCATGATTTTTGCGATCATTCATGGGCAAGGATGTGCATGTGCTCTTATCCATGTGGCACCACCCTAGTTGGCGTTCACATGTAGTTCAAACTTGGGTACACGTATTTTCGTATTTGTAATTGTAAAAAATATTTAAAAAGAAAAAATTTACACAAGCATCATAACAATTAAAAATATATCATAAAAATTACAACAAAATAGGAAAAGAAATATTTCTTTTGGAAAATTTTGATTATGTAAACTAGTAGAAAATATAAATTAAACAATAATTTTTTAAAAATCTCATAAAACCTAAAAAATCCTAAAAATAATAAAAATTAAAAAATAAAATATAATTTAGAAAAATCTAATAAATTTTCCATGATTAATTTTTCAACTTTATCTTATTGATTGAGTGTGTGTGTGTGTGTGTGTGTGTGTGTGTGTGTGTGTGTGTGTGTGTGTGTGTGTGTGTGTGTGTGTGTGTGTGTGTGTGTGTGTGTGTGTGTGTGTGTGTGTGTGTGTGTGTATAAAGAATAAAATAATTAACTTTAAAAATTATACAACAAAAAATAAACCAAACACATCCAAATAAAATTTTTAAAACATTCAAAAAATAAAAAAATCATAATTAAAAATAAAAAAATAAACATAACAAAATCACCATCATGAGATCGAAAATCTATATGCTACAGCAAAGAAGCCACATACTTGTAACTTTTTCTTTTTGCGTCCAAAGCCTTCTCCAACTTATCATTCACATCCATGCATTTAATCTCCAAATTTGCCACTTTCAACCTTAAGGCATCTCTCTCATGCACCACATCCTCATAATAGCACTTGGGCTCGAAAGGTATGCAACATTTGGTGGTATAACCTCATTGTCTCCCTGCTGCACCGATTTATCATCATCAGTGCCCTCATACAGCTCATCATTGTCTTCTTCTTTTTGGCCACGCTTGGATATTGAAAGATTACGAGTTGAAGAATGGTGGGTATGCATCATGGCGACGATGGCTGCAATCAAGAATGGATTGAGAATGGCGAAAGGGATGAAGCCCCAATAGAATGCATAGTTGCTTCCCCATGCATATCAAAAGTCCAATTTGTCACTTAGCCCACTCTCTTTTGTGACAAATGTCACTTCAATATCATGAGATTTAGACCACTCACACACATAACTACCACAAATCGATTCTCTTGTCCCAGTTGAAAGAATTACATGAACATTTGAATAATAGGGTTGTACTAGCCTCTTCAGCCTACATCCATTCACTGCAGGGTGTAAAACTTTTCCCTACAAGTCCTATAATAAAAAAGTGCCTTGACCCATATCCTTGAAAATCACAAAGGGACCTACATACTTGAGTTTTAATTTACTAGGAAAATTTCCAAGTCGGGAGTTATAAACCACAACCCAATCTCCTTCCTCAAAAATTTTCTTTTTGATATGTCTATTAACCCAAGCCTATCTTTGTTGTTGTGTGACACCTGAAATGTAAACAACCAATACCCTATCCTCCTCTAATTTCAGGAGTTGTTCTAGTCTATGCTCCACTAACTCTTCAGGATCCAGCTTATGTATAACAACAATTCTCAAACTTGGTACCACAAATTTCATGGGATCCATATTATCCTCAACAATTTTCTTCAAGATGCGGAGTTAAAACTTGTTGGAAATTTCAGCTTGACCATTAGCTTGACGGTGATATGGGGTAGATTTCTTGTGTAAAATCATATGCATGATAATCAATTCTCTGATCACTTGATTCAAGAAATGCTTTCCGCGATCACTAATCAGCTCAATAGGACAACCAAATCTAGTAATAATGTTACAGTATAAAAACTTGGCCACACTTGCTGCTTTATTATCTTTTAATGCCTGAGCTTTTAGCCACTTTGTAGCATAGTCAGTGCAAACCAAAATGTATCTATTACCTGTCCATTTAGTTGTTGGTTTGATGGACCCAACAAAGTCAATTCCCCATTTCTGAAAAAGCTCAAGTGGTAATCCAAGATGATCTTGCATCCTATCCTTATCGAGTGGTTGACCTTCCTTTAGACATTTCAAACACTATTTGGCATATTGATGAGCATCTTTTAGCACCATAGGCCACCACAAACCTGCGTGCAATATGTTCCTGCATGTAGTCTCTCCTAAAAAATGACTTCCTGATTATCTGGAATGAGCTTTATGCAACACTGTTGTTGCTCAAATTCAAGAACACACCTTCTCAATACTTTATCAACTCCCCTTCTATATAGTGTGTTCAAAATGACCTAAAATAATCTACTCTTTAATGCCAACCTTCTTCTCTCATCTGCTGATGAAAGGTGTGCAAGTATAATTCCTGACTTCAGGAAATGTGGCATTTGGTCGAAATATGAATCAAGGTCAATCACCTGAACCTCCAAAAGTTCAGCATCAAGTAACTGATCATAATTTCATGCTTCAGACTCATCAGTTTGCAATCTACTTAGATAATCAGCAACGACATGCTCTTTCCCGGGGGTATAAACAACCTTAAAATCAAACTCTTGTAGTAGCAACATCCATTTAGCCAATCTATCTGTCAATTGGGACTTGTTAATAAAAAACAGCAATGCTTGATGATCCACATGGAAAATGACTTGATTTCCCAATAAACAGTGTCTAAATTTCTGCACCGAGAAGACTATTCCAAGTGCTTGTCTTTCAGTGATAGAATAGTTCCTTTCAGCAGCACTCAATCTCATGCTTGCATAATAAATTGGTTTGTACCAACCCGGCACTTTATCCTGCATAAGATCAGCTCCCACATCCAAATCAGATGCATCAACAAAAATATGGAAAGGTAAGTCCCATGCTAGAGGTTGCAAAATTGGAGCCACCACCAACATCTTTTTCAAAACACTAAAAGCTATCTCTTGATCTTCCCTCCACACAAACTACATCCCTTTCTTTGTGAGAGTTGTAAGAGGAGAACGGATATGTGGGATAGATACCTTAAGTATCTGATATGCCACTTAATGTGCCCCCAAAAACCTCATAATTTCTTGCACATTACTTAGAGCCTTAGCCTTCTGAACAATTGCAATCTGCCTGGGGTCTATACTCATACCCTCTTTAGACAGGATATGACCTAACAACACACCCCTTTTGGCTGCAAACACTGACTTAAAAGGATTTAATGACATGCCAAACATTCTGCATCTCTGAAAGCATAGTCTAAGGTGTTTTAAGTGTTCACTTTTGCTGCTGAAAACACAAAAATCATCAATGAATACTCTCATAAAGTTGTTAAATATGGTTCAAATGTTTTGTGAGCATCTCCTTGAAACTCAAGTGGGTCCGTTTTTCAACCCAAAGTTCATAACTATCCTAGCATAAGCTCCCCGCTATGTAATGAAAGCTATCTTATCCATATCATCTAGATGCATCCTGATATCCTAAAAAACCATCCAAGAAATTGTACATCTCATGACCTACTACATCATCTAGAAGAGAATCAGTAAAAGGAATGGGGAAGGGATCAATGACACTAGCTGCATTTAATTTCATGTAATCCACACAAACTTAGATCTTCCCATTCTTCTTTGGCACTACAACAACAGGAGATAACCAAGTAACCTTATTAACCGGTTTAATAAACCCAACTCTCAAAAGCTTGTCAATTTCTTCCTTCACGTGTTTGGCATAGTTAGGATTAATTCTATACCTCTTTTGAGCAATAGGCTTAGCATCCTTTTTCAAGTTTATCATTTGTTGACACATAGCTGGATCAAATCCTTTCATATCTATATAATCCCAAGAAAAAATATTATGAAACTCTTTGCACAACTGAACTAGATCCTGCTTGAAATGATCTTCCACAAAATATTGACCTTGATGGGTTTAGACTTTCCTTCTATATTCAGGTTAACTTCTTGAACCTCATCTTTAACCACTCTTGCCGATCTTCTCATTGTATGCTCATATCTTAGTTCAGCCTAAACAATAGCTTTGTGTCCTTCTTCATCCAATTTATTAGAACTTTCCATAAAACTATCCATACCAATTTGTTGTTTGTCAGGTATTTCTTGCTAAGAAACTTTAGGATAAGTTGTATTGTGATCTTGAATTAATTTATTTTGCTCACTTCCATACCTATCCTAAAATATTGGTTGCTCTTGATCTTCTAGAAAACCTTCCAATTCTTCCCTAACTAATTTTATATTGCTATTTGATCAATTTGTTGTTGTTGGAATGCATTTCCAGCCATATTGAGTTGCTCGTGATACTCTTGTATAATTTCATCAACATCTATTTCAAAAATTGAAGCCACACAAGGATTTTCTTGAAGAAATAATTCCTCCTCATCATCTTCCACTTCATCTGCAAGGGTAATAGTTTGGGATACTACAAGTCTAGAGGAATTCTTGAAAATAACCTTATTCACTATGGATAACCTAATTTCCTTGAGTCCTCTTGGGATGCACAAATAATCATTTTCCCAACCCTGCTTGAGTTTAATCAGTCTGAACCACAATCTTTCCAAAAGCATTGTATAGGAATCCCTAATTTTTTACATTCTCAAGGCCACAAAATCGACCCTAAACTTTAGGCCTGCTACTCGAATTTGTTGATTTCTAAGAATACCCAAAGGATGTAACCTCCTTTGGTCTGTCATCCAGACTTGAAATGGGGCTAGTAATAGCTCCTTTTGCTTAGTTACCAAATATGTATGTTCAGGAAGTATGCTAACTCCTGAACCTCCATCCAACAAAACATCATCATACTTACTAACTGCATAGTCAACTTGAATGGTAGGTACTTGATAATCTACCACTTCTTGTTCGGTTGATATTAATGCTTAATAGTTAGGAACTATTTGATCCTAAACTATTATACTTTCAAGAGCTTCTTGTTGCTTATGTTTGATCTTCGAGAGTAATTTCTCCTTGAATCCCAGTATTAGATCCAAAATTTTCTCCAAGGTTAAATGCAAAGAACACTTTGCTAAAGCCTGAAATAGCTCTTTTGAGCCTCCTTGCTATAGTTTTCTAGCACATGTGCTATCAGGAAAATGCTCTTGATCATCAGGAGACTAATTCTACTATTTAGGAACATACTCTTGATATTCAAGAAATTGCTCCAATAGTTTAGGTTTGTGTAGAGACCTCAATCCCCTGCATCATCAACTTGATTAGCTTCACATTTTTCAGCAAGTTTTTACATCTTTCTCACTTGCTTTGTTTCCTTTTTCCTTATCATCCCTTGTTCCTACCAATCAAGCTTCATACCAGCTTGACTTCTAGTTACTGCTAAGACCATTCATTCCTCTTGACATTCCTCTATTTCAAGACAATTAGAACAATCACAATGAACATGCATACTTGTAGCATTAATATTACCTGACACCTCCTTTGCCTCTTCTTGAACCTTCACTTGTTGAATGGTCTTATAGCCAGTAGTTCATGTACCATTTGGGACTTGCCTTTTTTCATCTTGATCAGGTAACTCTATAAGGATTGATACAATAATTGGGGAGGTGGATGTTGTTGATGAGATGCTCCTACAGGTCTTCTGTCAATGCGAGACCTTGCTATTGGCATTCCTCTCTCAGCCCTATGCCTTTCCCAAAGTTCATAGTCTGGTCTGACAAAGTTTCCTTGACCTCCACAATAATGGCATGCTCTCATTTGAGTAGTTTTCTATTGTGCCTAAAAATTTCCCCAAGGTTGTCTATCCTGTATGCGTCTAGGTCCTCTAAAGGGTCTCTATGATATGGTATCAGGAATAATCTAATTTATTGTAGCTAGTTGAATAGGTCTCGGTCCTAGCCTGCATCATTGGCATCTACTATGCCATCTTGACATTAGCAGTATACCAGCAAGTCCTACTTTCATGGAACTTTCTTTGACATATCTCAAAACACTTTTCCTTCTTCTTATTGTTAGAAATACCCAAATGTTTTAGCTTTTGTTTTATCATTTTATCTAACTTGATGTCCTCTGGCTTCTTATTATCTTTATCCTTTTCTTTCTTCTGTTTGTTCTTGGCTGATCCCGATTTCTTCATTTTCTTCTCATGCCTCCTCCTGTTAGAGTTATCCTGATCAGAGTCATTTGAATCATCATCTCAATTTGAGCTGTAATCACTATCCTTATCATCACTATTTGTGTCTGAATCTAATTCTAAATCTGCATCAGAATTTGAGTCCGAAGAGTCCTCATCTTTACCATTCTTAGATCTAGCGGTACCAAGTCTTTTTTCCACTCTCATAGCTTCATAAAGTAGGTGATGTGCATCTCCACTAAAGGTGTACCATCAGCATCCAGCCTGTTTAACAGGTTTCTGAATTTCTAGGCATAGTCCTCCACTAACATAGTCTTTTGTTTGAACTTCTTGATCTTCCTCAAAATGTCTCCTGGAGTTTTGTCCTTATGGAATCTTCCTAAAAATGATGTTTTAAAAGCATCATATGAATTGAAGGCTACCATACCATAACTGGAAAACCAATCCATAGCATTTCCCTAAAAGGTGGCAGCAAACTGTTGCTTTTTGACGTGATCCCGGTACATTTGGTTGAATCCATTGGCTATCCACCTAGTCTCAAACTGGGCCACAAGACAATCAGGGTCTTTTTTTTCTTTCCTCAAAACTTAGAGACTCTAACCTTTGGGTTAACAATTTGATTTGGATTCATTATGTTTGACTTATGAGGCCTCCACAATGGCCATAAAGGATTAAGTTTTAAAGACTTCTAAGATTGAAGGGTTGTACCTCTTAGTAAAATTGAGCTCCCAAGCACTATATGTTGCAGTCTTTCGAGTGCCTGCTTAGGAGGAGTTTCTTGATCTTTAGGTGGTAATGATAGTTCCTCATCTTGCAAAAAATTAGGTGAAACTTCAAGAGTCGAAGGAGTTGGAAAAGATTCTTCAGATTTAGTAGGAGAATTATAAACGGTTGCTATACCCTAGAGGGACCCACATCCTAATCATCCTAACTCTCAAGTACATCATGTTCCTCATCCAACCTACCTAATGTTGCAACAACCTCTACATCATTAAGAAAAGCTTCCTATTGTTGCGGCCTTGCTAATGCCTCCCTTAATTCTCGTGATCTACTCCTGGTAAGAATAGGGTTGGATTGATAAGGGTAAATGCCTGACATAAATGCTGCCCATAAAAGGTGCCCTAATACATCATCAACGCCATAGCATTCTTGTCACCTAAATCTCTTAGAAATTGATTCCAGATCTGCACCTAAATCAAGAAATTATTTTCCTAAGATTGGGAGGGTCGCGAAAGTGTTATGAGAAAGTGTTATGTCTTCTTCTAATGCCATAACAACCAATACACATTATTTTTCCTGAAAAAACCATAATATTGTAGAAAAAATTTTGAATAAATTTGCAGCTATTGATACCATATAACATTCAAAATATATATCCAACCATGAAGCACTTATCATATTCAAGAGCACATAACTACTGCCCATCAAATATCACACTATTTACTATCACCATAGATCATTAGTTGAATAACGTGAAAGAGAACAACATTAATACTCAAGGAATAACCAAAGAACAATAGGATCAATCATGAGCAGCCATTTCACAGCGCTATCTCTCATCGTATTTCATTCTTGATAATATAACAACCCCTTAAATACAATTGCTTGATGTTTTTAGACCTGCGCCCTAACTTTTAGGTGAAACATCATACAAGCTCCTAAGTCTCTAACCTTGGTCTTGGAACCCCTAAAAATTGCATGAAAATGAGTGATCACTTGCTAAGTTAGCCATTTTACCTCTAGATATGTTTGAGTCTCTAGACATAGCTCCTACTTACTTCAAAAAGCTTAAACTAATTGTAGTCCTTTCTATTGTACATGTACTTGTGACTTGAGTAACTAGGGTTTTAGATTTGAAAAGGGACTAGATGGAGAAAGAGGAAAGAAGAAAATGACTAAAGCCTGATGCTCTGATATCACTTGTAATGAATGGAGTTGAGAGGAGAATGAGCTAAAGAGAGAGAAAGAGAGAAGGAAGAAGAAGAGGAAAGACTAGAAGAGGAGAGACAAAGACAAGAAAGAGGAGATAAATAATTTCCAGTGGAATGTCATCATGTGTTTCAGGAAAAGGGAGGTGGCTATTACACAAGAAATGTTTGTGCAACAAACAAAATTTCCTAGCTACTACATGAGGAGTAACCACCATAAAGAATAAGAGGACTAAAATTTTTCCTCTATATGTGCCACCAATACATGTGTTGCAAGGACATAGTAGCCTAGAAGTGCGTAGTAGGGCCATCATGGCCATAATAGGGTAGTAGGGCCATCATGGCCATAATAGGGGTTGTACATGCAAACTATATGTTGAGGGCTCAATTCAATTGGGTGTACTAAAGGTTATATAACATCTTGCTAGCTTTGGATGGTATTTGTGAGAATATAATTATCATCCAATGTAGTCCCAAGTCCAAATGGAAAGTTTCCAAGTTCTCTTCCACTTAAAGCATTATGTAAGCTTATTGGTTAAGATAGGCCATATCAAACTCGCCCATGAAGTTAGTGGAAATTGTGCCTTTCAATCAAATGTATAAGAAATGGTACTTTCCAGTTAATGGGCTTGGAAAACCTTGAGCAAGATGTTACCTAACTTTGTAGGAATGTTTGTTGCTTGCATGTGTGTCTCTTAGCCTATGATTGTATCACCTTGTGAAATACTTAATGGGCTTGAGCAAGATGTTACCTAACTTTGTTGCTTGCATGTGTGTCTCTTAGCCTATGCTTGTATCACCTTATGCAACACCCATTCTACAATGATCACCAATTAGTGATCAATTTGGGAATATGCATGATGATAACCTTTGATTTTCAAAGATTTTGTAGATATATGTGCTTTAGAGAAGTACCAATCGTATCCTCTACATTAGAATTTAGGTAAGAGTCCAATACTTATTTTAGCATACCACCAATAGCTAGTTGAAACTTCACTATCTAGTGTTACCTTAGCTAATTTCTATATCAAATTAAAATCTTAAAATTTGAAAATAGTTGCATAAGTGAGCCCAAAAAATTAGATTTAGCTCTATAGTCTATCCCTGTGAAGCTCCGTATGTCATTATGGCCTCAATAAAAATGGCATCTATTATTGTTGCCACTATATGCATTATATTCGCATGTAGCATTGTATCAAGAATCTTGCACCTTCCAATTTGTCAATCTATCAATATTGTAGTTGGAACCTTTCAATTAGTGAGTTGTTAGGATTTCTAGTATCCCTTGTATCCCTTTTATTCTCAGCATTCTTTAATCTAATCTATGCTATAGTGTTTATCATATTGTTTTGTGCAAAAGTTTTGCTACTTATATTTGAATGATGCTTTACATACTCATTCAAGTTCCAAGGGTGTATATGTTCTTGATTACCTCCAACAAACGTATGCAATGCTCTTTGATTATCTAGAGTAAGATGAAGAAATCTGCAGTTTGTTGGAAGCTTAATTTGGAGTCTTATTCAAAAGTCATATTATATATCTTAGAATGTTTTGTGAAAAAGTGATCATCCATGAAATTGGTTTCTATTGCTATGGATGTAGTACTATGTAGATGGCTTTTCAGGTTGTTGAAGTGCATTGGCCTACAACACCACCAATGCTTGTTGTAGCATGGTAGGGGAAGTCCAATACACATACACATCGTGAGGACAATTCACTTGATATTTGTTTTGGTGGAAGCCCATATGATGAAGAAGAATTTTTGAGAGATAATTATCCAGGGAATATAGTAAGAGAACCAAGTTTTGTGTACAATCCTGGTTGGTTTTCTCACATTCCCAATATCTTGCACTAAAACTTTTAATTACTTTGAAAACTCTCATCCATTGGATTCACTTTAGGTTCCTCATCTCATTGAAGGCGAGATAAATTAGCATTGAGGAAATAATACATATCACTTCGTATCCAAAAAAGTTCATAATATAATAGTGATAGGTCATAAATGTGGTCAAGGATCCGCATAAGGCAATCCCTATCGTCAAAGTTCAAGGAATCTATTTTTGAAATAAACATAGCTTTGGAAACACCCATAATCATTTTCAAACCTTATTATTCTCACAAAAGATCCATTCACTGTTAGTGATAAAGTGATACACATGAGAATGTCATCAATTCAATCTTAACTCTTAAAAAGAAATTTTGTATCTATTTTGTGATTTCAAAATATTGATCTAAAAGTGTTCTCTAAAATACAAGTTTCCAAATCTTTTCAAAAAATGTTACTATCAAAATTTCCTAAGTTTATCAACTACTTCTATTAGTGGTTCTCCTACCAAAATGCAAGTAGAAACCATCAAATACACATACACCTTATATGCACATAGATAATAACATTATAATGTATTAACCTTATAATGGTTAATTAGAGGTTGTTTGATGTTTATTCATGATTAATGCAAATTGAAATGTAGTAGCCATGGAGTTAATTCTATAACATTAGCCCTATTAGATGACAAAATTTTGGTGTTTTAGTGTCCCATGATATATTCAATTCCACTTACCTCTAGTTGAATGCCATGGATGTTTTCATTAGACAAGAAAAACCTACAAAATAGTTATTTACTAGCCATAGTTGTAAGCTCATTTTTCTCATGCTTTTCTTAGGTAGCCAAGTATGCCAATGAGTTCATAGTTGAGTTGGCATGTGCGGTTGGTTTTGACAAGTGCATAAGTTCAAACTCTAAGCTTCACTTCTCTAATTGTACTATTAAAACCTATTCACTGCCTAGACCAAGTAGATTTTCTATGAGCTTTACATTTCATTGTAAACATATTTGATATTGATTGTGGAGGAAGCATGTGATGAGTGAGTGAAATCTAGCCTTATGTTTCTACGCATTTTTTTACTGGAGTCAAGGTAGTTGCTTCCAACATCTCCTTCATCCTATGGCTACATACTACCTCAATAAATTAAATTGTACCAACTATGGATAACGGGATACTAGCTTGAACAAGATCTAGGCCTTATACCATGACTACCTATGGAAGATTTTTACAGTGAGGGTTCATTATATACATGTGATCTTTAATGATGTCTCTAGCCTAAATAAAGTTCTCCATTGCAAAACAATATTCCAATAACTGGTTCTTAGTGGTGACCTTAGTTAGTTATTAGATTTGATATTTAAGTTTCTCATTTCCAATCCTTCCAAATGTATGTGTTCTTAAAGAAAACAACACATATAGAGTAATACCCCAATAGTTGATGGCTACTAGTTCTCTTAGATTAAATCTTGGAGTAGACATTTAAGCCTCTCATCTCCTAGTCCTTCCAAATGTGTGTACTTTCAAAGAAGACAATGAGTATAGCCTAAAAATTAGAAAGTCTAACATATAATTTTTTAGGTATGACAATTCTACAATAATCCATTTGTGTGCTAGATCCTTTTCTCAATCCTTTACATAAAAATATATTATTTTACATGGGGCAAGTAGTTGTAAAGAAATGGTGTTCTAGTAGCATGGCCAAGTGGAGCCTCTCTTTGAGAAGTAAGCATTGATGCTCTAAGTGCCACATTACCATGGATATTTCTCTCTCTTTGTGTGATAAGCAATCAAAAGCAATCATAAGTATGAGTTACCTAATGAGTAGATGCAATCATATAGCATAAATAGAGATTCAATTTTTTATATGTTTTTGACTTGTTGGGTAGGTCACTCTTATAACACAAAAAATTCTTATTAAGTTTTTCAATGAGCTTATATCTAATTTTTCTTTCCTTTTATTTTTTCAGTATTCCTTATGTACAATATTTTTGTTCACAAGGAATCTGTTTGTGAGATTATGTGTTCTCCTTATGTGAACTTGATCTAAGTTAGGTCCTTTTGATTGAAAAACCATTAACTAACATACTCAGTCTTGTTGAGACTACTTCATTAAGAAATAGGATATAAGAAAAAATAAGTAATGGGGGAAAAAATAAGTTTTTTTGCATTTCAAAAATAAGAAAAAATAAGATTTATGTGTGTGGATGTGTGACATGGTTAGAGCCTAAGGGATGAGCCTCAATTTGACCTTTTTCTTTGTGTTAAAGTGGAGACTTTATCACTTTTATAAGGAAAAACACATAAACAACACTTCCTACACCTATCAACACATGCATAACCTAAGCACTAGGGAGGGAGGGGTTTTGTGGGTGACTAATTGCTGATAAGATTCTAAATTTTGATATTTCTCTTATGCATGGCATATAGGAAAGTTCAAGAGGGTCTAGTAGTATGAGAATGCTTGGTGACCATCTGTAATAACCCTGCATAGCCTACATATGAACCACCCCCCCTTTTTACTAGCTTTAATTGAATTATTTTTTAAATCACCCCCTATCGTTGTCGCCGAACAGGTGGCAGGGGGGGAGGAAGCTGATGACATGGTGGAGGAAGAACATGACGGAATGGAGAAGACAATAGCATCAAGCAAGTGATATCGGATAGGGAATGCGACGATGATGAGGACAATGAGGAAGTCGACAAAGATGACAATAGGGGGAGGGGCACATGTGTTCCACCTCACTCCCCCTCAATAATACCCCACCCCTTCCATTATAAACCCCCCTATCGTAAGCAAAGGGGGGAGGCCTTGATGCCCAGGCAGCTAGCAGGCAAGGTAGAGAGTGCATGCAATGACAGTGAGGAGGGAGATGCTTGGATGAACGGCACAGTGAGAGAGAGAGAGAGAGAGAGAGAGAGAGAGAGAGAGAGAGAGAGAGAGAGAGAGAGAGAGAGAGAGAGAGAGAGAGAGAGAGAGAGAGAGAGAGAGAGAGAGAGAGAGAGAGAGAGAGGGGGGGTGATAGAGAGGGAAAGAGAGAAAGAGAGGGAGAGAGAGGGAGAGAGAGGGAGGGAGAGATCCTTTTTAAAGGGTTTCCTTCTCTTCCCCTCCTTAGAGGGTGTCTACATATGTCCTTTCTTTTTCCATTGCCCGTGAACTTATACCTTGTTCTGCTTGGATTATCCACAGTGTATCTTATCTCCCCAATTGGCCCCCGCTAATTGAGTACAAGGCATGGAAGTCTTGCACGATTTGCATCTAAGGGAGATGAAGATCAAGAATGTCCTCCAAGAAAAGAATATCAAATGCAGGAGGGAATCCCATAATCCACAATGAAGCCTTGGGCGAGGGCACCACTACCAATCCAACTGCGATACCAATCGTAAGTAATAAGATTCTTGCTTTTTTCTAGCATTGATCTATAAGTGAGTCTAAGAAACCTCCTCGAAAGTAATTTGGGATTCAGTTGGCTCAACTTGGTCTAAGTACTGGGTGGATTTTGTAGAGACATCATTAGCTTTGGGATTAGGGTCTAAAGTCTCAATCATATTGCCATATCCTTGCTTCTAGAATGCTCATATATGTCACTCTATTCTATAATATTGGATGAAGATGCATTTGGCATGGTAAGAAAAGAAGATGGAAGATTTGGTTTTGTATTAGTTGACCTTGCAGTAAACCAATTGGGATTATACTGGAGACAAGCCTAGGTTTCAAGAAATTGCTATCTTAAGTAAGGCAAAAGATATAGTTAATGATGCCAACAATCATTTTTATTAGGCTCATTGGTAGCTAAAGTGTCATTCAAAGATGATGGCACTAGCACAATAATGGAAGAAGGCAATGTAGCCAAGGATAATTGAGGGACTTCAAGGCACTGCGGGCAACAAAAGGCAATATAAGGAGTAGAGAGGAAGAGATGATGGGTTGACATAGGCATAGCTCCAAATCATCCCCATATATACAACTCCACATACATACACAATTAGCTCCATTGTCATGCTACTATGTTTATCATTCCTATTTTTTGGGGTTGGGCTAGATGCAACAACAAGTCTGGGGCAAATCAAGAGCTTAAGGATTAGGAAACCCTAAGTCAAAGGAATGATCAATGCTTTTGTACTTGTTGGGAAGAAGGCTCAATTATCGATCAATGTAAGTGATTAATAGAACTTATGTCTTGTACAGTGTTTGAAACCTTAATATATTCCTTAGCCAAAATAAGGGTGTGTTAAGTAAATTTTACATAGAACCACTCTTGATCCCAAGGGAAAGAGCAAATACGCAATGGAAAGGTTATCGGGACTATTCTTGCAATGTTTGGAAAAGAATACCATTTCTTTTGTTGATTGATCGAACAACACCCTAAACGCTTTTACATTTCAACTGATTGTTAGTTGTGGTTTGGATGATTATTTCAAGTGCTTGTGATTGATGGTAAATTCATGGAAGTGGTCTATGATGACAAGATGCCATGGGGATTAAAAAATGTTTTCTTGGAAGATGATATTAGGCTGATTACCTCGATTGTGCTTGATTTTTAACTGAATTAATTAATGAAATGATATTTTGTGTGGGTGGATCATCTCCGAGGTCACATTGCCCTTCAACCTAAGAGGGCATTGCTGGATTCACCGACCGAAGGTCGAGTGGTGAAAAGGCCAACCACGAAAGTTGTGTCTCACTCCTAGATCGCTTGGGATTAGGTGGAGCTCTGGACACCCCTTGCCTAGTCCGAAATGGAGTTGAAGACTGCGGTGAGCCCAACATACGAGGCGTTGGAAGATCCTATTCTAGATCATGGATGGATATTATGTTGCCATGTGATTTGGATCGGATACTTCTACAGGGCAGAAGGGATATATAATTTCTCTTCTATGGGCAAGAGACAAAGATTAACTTGAAGATAAATTAAGGAACTTGTTTCCCAAAAGGACTAATTGCTTTTTTTTTTTGTCGGTGCCGTAAATTACATAAACAAACCCTGTTCCCTAAAAGGCTTAATTAAGGAAGCTGAAATTGAATGTCACACATAAATGTGATAGAACCTAATTAGAAAACTAAAGCTATCAAAGAAAGTGGGTGGGTGGAACCCTCGATGGGTCTATCCTAGGACAGGGTGGTTCCAGAGAACTAAGAGGCTTCTCACAAGGTTTTACCATCATTACCCTTACGTATTTTTGGTTGGAGACCCGATTCAAGCCATTTTAGGGGACTAGAATGGGATTATGCTCTATGGGGAGAGAGGTTGAGCGGTGCATCCCTCTCATTTTCCATTCTCCTTGAACCAAGTATGGCTTGGATCTTCTTTGTCACCTTAGGTATCTCCACATAAAGTAGGATGCCCAAGACCCGCCCGATGCTAGAATGCTGTTAGAAGACCTTGACCACTAGGAACCCAGATTCCAGGTCAATCCTAGTGGGTTCGACAGCCACGAACATTCCATTGCGAGGTGGACTTGGGAAACCCTAGGCAAAAAACCCCAAAAATTTCCATGGGAGTACTGGGTAGTGATGCTTAGCCTGCTAAAACATGCTTGGACAGTAGGCACGTTACACCCTCAGCAATGCAACATTATGTGTAGATTAAAATCATTGAAAGAAATGTCTTTGCACCTCACAATGTTGATTTCTAAATGATAAAATAATTGAGCACTATGGTTCATACACAATTGCATTGCACGCAACTCATGGTATCATTACTAGATGCATTGCAATTATATTCATGCATATGACCTACATTAAGTATGTGAGATATCCTAAGTTGTAGGTTTAGACAATAGGTTTCCTTGGGGACTATTTATTGAGGAAAATATCTATATCTCCTAGAACATTTGAAAACAAGAGTGGATTTTGTGGCATACGTATTATTTGTGTTAACGACGCATCAAGGGGCCAATCCACAATGTGTAGGACATCCATAATGGGCCCCCGACATTCAGCCTAGGGGTGCCTCCTCCTTTGTATGTGCTTACGTGGTGTTTTACACCAATATGTATAGGGACTCCCTCTAAGGAGTGTGGGAAATGCTTAACCGTTGAATTACAATCCAAAACAAATGCAAAATTTATGATAGAAGTTAGGGCACTATGTTTCGTAGATAGACACTCCTGGGGGGCCACAAGGCTGAGAGGGCGTGTTCTTTGAGTGTAGAGGCCCGACACCATCGTCCAAATGCACCCTAGTAAAAGGCTCTGTAAACCAAAGTTTACCACCAAATTGATCATCTAATAAAGGTTTCACATTGAAATTCTCCTTATTTACTTTGATAATGTGACTCCATAAACCCCAGCATAAAAGTTCAAACTTACCAATGGATTTCTATTTTCTTCATGACTATCAAGTGAGAATGCCAATGGATTGGTTGAAATGTCTAACTTTGTAGAAAAGAAAAACCTACTAGAATATTTTTGCTTTCGATTGTGCATAATTTCCTTTTGGGGACATCCATGTAAGTAATGGCTTGGAATTTTCCACCTCCTTCAAAAATGCCTTTGTGTGCAAGATTGCTTTGTGTTCAATTAAAATAGTATATAAATCAGTCCCTTGAAGGGCACAAATGTAACCATGTATCATGAGACTTGCACCTTCTGCAAGCAAATATTTTATCTTTGAAGTCATGCAATGTAGCTGCAATGACCTAGAAATAGCCAACCTACATAAAAAGTAAACTTGTATTATATAAAACATTTGGCATTAAAAAACCTCATCTAATACTAGTTTTCTAAAAAATATATTTACAAACTTGAACAAAAAAGAAAAAATTAATACCTTCATTTTTCTCCTTGTAAGATTTCAACTTCTCTATTGAAGCCTCTATCTCTTTCTTATGATTTGATCCTTGTGCCACTGTTGTATGTTCTATATCCACCTTTCTAAGCCCTTGAAACATAAGATAATTTTTTTCATGTTAATTACCTTGCAAAATGTGTGTTCTCAAGAAGTTGGAAAGAGATATAGATGCAGCATGCTTCCCTTCTAGTGTGCCCTTTTCATACAACGAGTTGGATTCATTACACCAAATTTGAACTGGAGGTTCTCCATTCACATCTTCACTCTAGAGCTCAAACATGTCATGCCTTGGGATTTTTAATTGATCTAGCTTGAGTCTTACTCTACTCATTCTTGTCTCCAAGTTTCAAGTATGCTTGGACATAGAAACCTACTCCTTAGCTTGGATGCATGATTGCTTGAAGTATCATTTTCTTCCCCTCTAACTTGTTCTAAACATTGTCTCTTACTTGAGAGAGGAAGTTGGTTTGTGATATTAGCGCCCCTCTCAATGTGAACTTGAAAGATGTCACCAACGATCCACTTCTCCTCTTGTTGTTTCTTAACAACATAGTTATTATCAATGAAATTAAAAGATTCGTCTAGCTCATCACCCTCAATCTGTTCACAAATTTGAGCAAAAGTAGGTTCAGATCCTACTTTTCTCAATCTCACAAGTCCTAGATCTTCTTGACTATCATTGAGAATCACTTTATGAAAAGATCCCATGAAGCCCAAATATTGATCTTATTAATCAATTGTGAGGAGACTTCATTTAACATTGAGAGGGTGTTATAAAAACACAAGTCAATTGAATGGAAAAACTAATGTTCATAATTGTTATGTTTACTTAATAAGCACTCTAAGTCAATTGAATGGCATTAATCTAATATGTTGTAACTCAATAAAGCACTCTAAGTCTATGATGTAAATATAAAAATATAATATTTAATACATTTTTATATGTGTTAGCTAATCACCTAGGTTGTACTTTTTTATATGTACTAGGCTAGTCGCCAATCTCTCACATTTACCAACAAAAAATTAATTTAAAATACTAAATCTATACCATGATAAAAAATATGAGACAATACATATGGTACATTTTAAAATATTTGAAAATACTATAAACCAAGGAAGTTATTTTCAACCACATAAGAATGTATCCATCTCGAAATTATTTATCTTGGAAATTATAACCACATAATTAACTAAATCTTGAAGTACTAAGTTCATGCTTTAGTGTTTCATCTAATGATATTTGATTGAAAAATCCTAACATGATCAAAAAGAATTCGGGAAAATTCAAGCTATATATATTTAAATAAGTATAGTCCCACTTAAAACAACTTGATTTGCAAAAAAGCCAACCACATCATTTTGAAACAAAACATACAAATAAAGAGTGTATCTTCCAATATCTAAGGGCATTTGAAAGCATTTGTATCAATACATAACAAAGTAAAATGAGTTACGAGGCATGTGATATGGCATTGATCACATAAATAAGTGCTCAGCTCCATTTCTTCTATGGGACACTTATTTAACCACATGGTCAAATGTTGTTGTCTTACATAAAGGTGGAGTCTACCCTAAATACTATATAAACTACCATCTCAAATCCCACTTTCAAATATGGATCAAGATTTAGCCACATGATCAAATGTATGTGCAAAATCCCAAATTCTCTAATATGTTATTTTAGTAAGTAAGATGGGCCGCCTTCCACATTGGCATTTGCCATCACATACCATGTTATAGTTAGGTGGCTTCTTAAGTAGTTAGAAAAATAGAGCTAAACAATGATTATCCTCAAACTTGAGTCCTAGAAACCATCATAGTGGCACTCCAAGATCAATGATAGATTGTCATTAAGAGAGCTACAAAGTCTATTGGAATCTTTAGGTCAATCATTATGGATCAAGTTGAATGCTTTGCTTATGAGGTTGACCCACAAGCCACGTGATTGGCTAAGTCGGTGTATAAATATGGAATCTAGATGGCACTTCTTGAAATAGATATCGAAAAAACTACTAAACATTATCTCTCTAGCCCCTCATTAGGATAGGTAACCTCTGAATGTATGATTACCTTTGTTGTACTAGTCTTTTCTTGGGGTTCTCAAGTATATATAAACATTTACTATAATTATATTCAAGGCCCAGTACATGAGAGAGAGAGAGAGAGAGGGAGGGAGTTCAACCACAATCTCAGATTGAGATAAAACATGGTGTGTGGAGAGTGTTATGTTGCATAAATAAGTTCGCAAGGACTACTTGCCATTTTGACCCCCATTTTGCACTTGTAAGATTTTTGTGGGCTAGTTTTGTAAGTTTTATAAAATTTGAGATTTCAACGAGTTTAAAAATCATACAAGTTTTGTAAATTTTTGGGTATAGCAGGTCAGAGAATTATAGTTTTGTGTTGCATCACGGTTTATTTTAAGAATTTATATATAATTTTATGTTATAGAATATGTGAGAATATTTTAGCTCAAACTTTAGAGAATGAGGTGACTTTTTGTCTAAATTTAAAAAGATTATATTCAATTTGATAAAGAAACTCATAAAAAAATAGAATGCCACTTAAGCCAAATGCATATCTACACTAATTATGGTATCCCTTTAGTGCCAAGCCACAAGGACATGGGACTTAGACACCATGCTTAGTGCGGTTATAGGTTGAGATAAGCCTGAGCATCAAATATTGGATTCAAAGCAAGCCATGCCTAGAAATTTACTGTCTCTACCTAAAAACTTATAGTCTTTGATCATACTCAACATGCTAACCATTATACTTTTACAATACAAGGTATCAGCCAACTTTGGCTATGTGGCTCTTCCAAAGCATACCTAAGCCCAAGTTAATTAAGAATAAAATTAACTTCTATACAAAACTCAATCACTATTTAAAATAGAGTGTTGATGGACTTGGCAAAGATCGCATGATTAAAGCTCAAATTTAAAAAACAACATTCTAATGTCCACAAATGAAGAAACTATCACATCACTCAATAATGTATTTCAAAAAGTAAATTAAAATCCTTAAGAATCATCCACCATGATATAATAGTTATTCTTTATGATATCTAGTCTCATTGATCAAGATCAGCTTAAGTCCTCATTGATCAAGAAAACCTTAGGTTGATGCATGAAATATGATATTTTCTAATTTTTTGAATTGGACTAATCATGTGTACTGAGTTTTATATAATTTTTTAATCCACAAGAACCCCATAAACATCACAAAACCCCAAAATTGACCATTTTCCTTAAAACTCCATAGTCACAAGTTTTACTGGTTTATGTATAAGTTATTATGTGACTAAATTTTCTTATTTTCTTCAACATCTCTGATAGATTATAGTATTAACAACCAAAGAAAACCATTTTCAAAAAATGTCAACCAAAATATATCATAAAACAAGTAGAACGATTGCTTACGTATAAAAACACACTTTTTGAGACTCATATTTCAAGGTTGAGAGGCCGTTGATGTTCTTTCTTGGCCATTGACGCTCTTCCACAGCCCGATCTACAATCCTTTGCGGTGCTCCAACAGCATCACTCCATCAACATCTTTCATTAAATCCCACCCCCTTCTCTCATAGAATCAAGCATATGAACAGGCAGCAAGAGGAGAGAGGATATAGAAAGACTAAGAAATTAGAATTTCATTTCCTTCATCATATTTCACATACTTACCATTAAATATTGCTATTGGCATATAGATTAGGCTTCCATCTCTTTCTCTTGATTGGGGTGTATTGAAGAGGCACAAAGACATCCAAAAATGGGGCACAAAACCAAAAACATCCCCTCCTCTTGTTGAGCAAAAATTTTCATGTTTTTTTTCATTTTCATTTCATTTTGTGTCTCGCGAGGGTTTTTGGCCTATTTGGAGGGGCAAACGGACTCAAAATTGCAATCTAACTAGACAGCTGGCTTCCTGATATCAAAATCTATAAATTTTGACCATGTCGTGCACTTTTTGGCTCCCAAATCACATAGTTTCTTTAGATAACTAAACCTTGCGGGGATTAAATGGGGGGTCAAATGACCTCCGATTGACAAACGGAGACTTGCATTGGATTCGTGGCATCAAAATCCACTTAGGAAAACTCTAGGTTGATACCATCGTTCAATTTTTTGTGAAAATGTTGTCATTGATACCTCCCGCGGCCACTTTTGCGCTCCGAGAATGGGCTTAAACACTTTAGAAATGGGTCCCAAAATCCAACTCACATTGGCAACCATGGGATAGGGTGACTCTGCCCATCGAATCCCATGAATTGATCTGCATAGACATAACCACAAAAAGCATCAAATTGTGACAAGAAAGAAACAACACATATCACCACTCTCGCCCTTCCCCCCTTACATAACCATAAAATCCACGAGAGAGAAGCTAAGAAATATCTGATCAAGAGATCAAGAGTAAGTTTTCAACCAACTACTCCAATACATCCTAGTTAAAAATAACTATCAAAGAGATTATCCTGAGTGGTCGTCTGACCTACCTACCTAATGGAGGACACCAAAATTAGGAGCTCCCACTAGGCGAGGACTCCTATAGCTTGACCTCATTTATTTATTATTTTTTCCTTTTTATTTAGCTCTTTTCCCATCAAAACTTGATACTCTAGCGTGTAAAAATAAGGGAGCTAAGCATAGTGACCTAAGGAGAATAGGGCATCGGCCTTTGCTCTTGTCTCTGCACCCAAGAATCTACCAAGCCATTGCAAGGTGATGCTTAATCCTTTTTTAATGCTGACTTTTATTTTTGCTCCAACATTCCTTTCTTTTTCTTTTGTGGCAAGATGTCACCCCAAGGAAGGGCAAGGCATTGTCTGACTCATCCCTAGGAACCTACCAGGCCTCCATAGGGCGATAGACAACTACTCTAGGAAAATTTTTCCTTTTTATTTCAGCTTTTCTTTGCTAGGAGTTAGAACCCCTTATTTCACACCTCTGTATACTGGTTTTTCTTAAGATATTTCTTTCTTAATCATATAGTTTTGGGCATGCTTCCCTAGCTGCCTCACCACTATTAGAAGCTTCTAGAAATAGCTCCCTACTAGGAGGCTAGCAAGATAGGGTCACTCAGGACTCCTCAAAATGGTTCTTTTAATGCTAGAAAATGGCTTCACAAGAGGTGGCCAATTGCTCAAACCTCCCCCCTCCCCCCCCTAGGCATACCTAACTAAACCTTGGGGCTTCATGCCATGACTTGCCGGTCCCCAATAAAATAAAATAAAACCCCCACAAATACATATATATAAAAGCACTTAAGGGAAAAAGCTCAGAAAGGTGACAACACCACTTGGATTGACCACGAGAAGCTCCCACACAATAAAGGCTCTCTCCAAGCACTTGGTTGAACATGTTTGGTACAACACTAAAACAAAAATTGAGTAAAAATACCCACACCAAATAATCACAAGGCCCTCTTGGCCTACGGAGATATAACATTTCATAACAAAAAAATTGGCCTTCTTGGCCTAAAGGAATATAGCAATGTAACTCATAGAAAACCCTCCTTGGACTAACATTGATAGACAATGCAATGCTCCATCCCAAGGAGAAATTTGGGCTCCAAGCCCTAAACTAAATGCATTAAATTGTGACTCATACCTCCTATATAGATAGCAAGAGGGGTACGCAGCATAAAGTGTCATCTGACCAACCTATGGATCTAAGATAATAATAGAAAATGGGTCTTTGCTACTCTTTGCATCTCCCATACTAACCATTGCTTGCCATATAGATCAAGTTCTAATAGAAGTTCCCATAATCGACTAGGTCCTATCTCATCATCACAATAAATATATCCAAAGTAGGACCACAATTGAAAAAGAGGTCTTCTTCATATGCATAGTTGGCTAATAGCAAACTGATTCCAATGTCATGGAATCGGCTGAAGAGACATTCTCTCAAAGTCATCGATCAATGAGCATGATAAAACATACAAAGAATAGGGTTATGTATTGTATAAATCCCATTCAGTTGATTCAAAACCAACTAGAAATCCCCCTTTACCGCTCTTCTTTGCAATGTTCAATCCCATAATCAAAGCTTTTTGCTCCGCCATATTATTAGTAAAGCCTACCCCAAGGTACACAACTAATTTCATCATGATTCTACATGGAGGATCCCTAATAACCACACCTATACTTCCTTTCTTGTTGGGACCCCTAGACTCTCCATGAAAGTATAATGTATATGTCCATAATGGGTTCACATAGCCATCCATCGTCACCTCTACTCGTAATTATGATAATCAAAATTTAGTTCAGAGGATGTATGGAAGGCCCCATCCCACCTTATTCTTTGAATATAATAGGGATACTTGTCAAAATTCATAGCAAATGATGATAGAAGACTTTGATTTCTCAAACAAATGATCCGTCCTCTTGCTCAATGATTTTATATCCCTTACTCCATCAGATAAGCTTTCCCTGATGATATCTCTGCTCCAAGTCTTGGTGTTCCAAGTAAGAAATAAGCCGCCCTATCAACCAATGTTTTCTCTTGTAGATTTGCGAGATCAACCAAGCATGGACCGGCAAGGCATAATTATCATTCATACATTTAGAGATAATAAGGTTTGATCTTATTAATATTAACCTTATCTTTAAACTCCACTCCCTATAGATTGGCTAGTAATGCTATAGAATCCCACATAGACTCTAGTTTCCTTGGAAACAACTCCCTACGTGCATCATAGTATAAAACTAATTGCCCTTTCTTAAAGGTATATTTCTTTGCTTTTAAATCATGCAACTACTTCATCTAATGTTTAGCCACTTACTTGTGTAACATACTCTGCAATTTGAGCTAATCCAAGTGTGCTAAAGTCATAAAGCACTCAAAGAGTGTATCTTCGTCCCCCAAAGAATTGTTAATTGCAAATCTTATGGTCAATAACTCAATCTCTAGGGGTAATACGCACTCCTCCCCATAAATTAACTTGAATGGGGTGTGGCTTGTGGCTCGTTTAAACGTCATGTTATATTCCCACATTGCCACATATAACTTCTTATCCCAATCTCGTTTCTTCCTCTGATATTATATTTGATAGAATACCCACAAGTTGTTTATTGGTACTTTCAGCCTGCCCATTCGCATGCGGGTTATAAGGATTCATCTTATTGTGCTCAATATTCCATGCTTCAATCAGGCTCTTAATCACCTTATTTAGAAAATGGGTTCCACGGTTGACACTAATTCCTTTTGCGGATGAAATCGACAAATAATCTACTCAAGTAAGAAACTAGCAGTCTCCTTTGCATCATCCTTCTTCATTGTTCGTGCTTCTTACCACTTCGTAAAATAGTCAGCTGCTACTATGATATATCTTTTATGTTTTAACGTGTCCACTTATATCTTCAAGACACGTCTTAGCAGTCCATTGGAAAGGATGTCTAGAAAGCTCCGCCCACCGGCACTCCCACGGAATGTTACAGGGTTTGCAATCTAGGGCTTTCCGCATCTGCCACGTAGCGGAAGTATTCCGGCGTTCCCACTTAGGATCAACCTGAATTAGGGTTCTCCTTATTGGTCATTTCCTAACGGCAACTAGCGTCGGACCCAAGCAAACTACTTTACGTAGAAACGCCAGGTCCGAAGCGGATTCACGTTGCACTTGGTTCAACGAGAATGGGAAATGAGAGGGATGCAAAGCTCAACCTCTCTGCCATAAGGCATAGTCCCATTCCGTTCCCCTAAAACAACGTAAATCGGGTTCAATCATAACTCTAGGTCAACGCTTTTGTTGTTCGTGTTCTTTGACGATCTTCCTGCTGTCCATCATGATTTGAGAAAAGTTCCCGGCCAATCGAGACCACCCATCCGTAGAATGGACCTATGGCCCATCCTCCGCACTTTCCTCGGGTTGTTTTAGTTAGTTAATTACCTACCACATTAGTTGGACATGTAACAATCAGCTTCTTTAATTAATCCGTTAGGCACTGGTTCTGTCACGTAATCTTATTAATTGACATAGAAAAACAATATTAGACAAGTTCCTTATTAGCAGGTTATCATATTTATCTTTGAAATACAAAGAGTCCAGTCCATAGGCTTATCCACAATCCGCCCGAAGGCTATCCAGCAATCCACAGGGATCACTAATCCAAGTTTCCGCCCATAGACTAGTATGTGGGCCTCGAGATCCAATCCCGAGTCACGTTAGCCTCTTGTGCAGGGCCCGGAAGGTGAGGGATTTACGGCCAGAGCCCCCCTTTGGCACCCAAGCGTCCTCCTGCTCCAAGTAGCGCTCAACGGAGAGACCTCTCACGGCAGGTTCGGTCCACTTTCCCGGCGCGGTGAACAACCCCCTTGGTTAGGATCAGGCAGGCAGTCGGGGGTAACTAAAGCTGCCGCTCCCTTTAGGCCTTCAACCTAAAGTATAGATATCCATTTATCTTTTAATTCATTGATCAAACAAAGCCAAACAGTGCTCTAAAATCTGTAGCAAGCATAAACATTTCCATTGATCGTTTTTGTTAGCAAACTGCTAAGGAATGAATTCTTCCTTTCGAATGCGTTCAGCACTCGATCCGGGATGACTTGCAACTTGGCAAGGTTCCCTATATCCTGGGTTAAGGTGTACCCTATTAGCCTGACTTGTTCAAACCTTAAGTTCATTGGTGATTTCAGTTTAGCGGCTGGTCATTAGTTTCCAATTAATCTTCTTTACTCAAGAAAGATACTAAATTAGGATGATTATTCATCCTTTTGCAAGATAACTTGCGTAAGGACCTGCCATCCTCGTTGTGAGAATTTGGACATTCCCTTGTGATCCAATCACAAGATCATATGACTCCACACTTGATGCACAAGTGTCGCATTGAATGGAGTCATGAAACAATCTGTTCCTGATTACATTAAGCTAACGTCATTAGACCTAGGGTTTCCAAGTTCCATCTTGTAGATTCTTAGGGACAAACCCTAGCTCACTTTCAAAATATGTTTCACTGTCCCTACGTTTCAGTGAAAGTGGGCAAGTATTAAGGGTATAGGAGTTTCAATTTTAGCAATACGTAGCGATTAGGTTACATATTAATTCCTAGTGAATTTATTGGAATTTAACCCATTCTAAATGAGTACTCCGCGGTTTTTAGGTTTATGCCAATTTGTTTAACTCTAGAAGATAGCTACGTTATCATTTCATAGACACATGACTCGTTGTCTACACATAAATTGCTCTTTCAACCCTAACTTGTCGATTTAAGGTCAGGCATAGATTAGGTTAATTCCAACTAATCTTCCTATAACTTGCGAATAAAATTCATGCTAAACAAGCAACCTTTTTCTTGATAGTTTATGCAGTTGACAATGATAATTTTCTTAGAGTTATGCATCGTAAGAATCATTTCATGACTTGCACTTTCCATGATGATTCATTGCGAAGAGGATATGGGTTAATAGTACGATATGCAGTTTATACTTCTAGGCTTAAATGAAGTATACTATTTTAATGGACAATAATCTAGTTTATAATTCATTTCAATGCATAAAGCTATTTGCTAGAAATGCATTTATGCTTCCTTTATTTTGCATGTTTTATTGAAAGTATTAATGACTAAGTTCCTTCGTTGTGAGCGTTTAGGACAAAAATATATCCTATTTCTAAGTATTAACCTTGCATGATTGAATTACAACAATACCAAATAAAAACTAGGAAGGAAAACCTGGGCTTGGCGTGAGATGTCCACGTCGATGCTGGGAGAAGACCCTCCCACGGCTATGCCTTGGACTTTCTTAGGAGGCATCACAATTGTAGCCTTTCCGTCGTGGAAGTAGCTTTACAACTCCTCTTTGGACTTCCATCGTTGCTCCCTTGCACCGTCCGTCGAAAGTAGTTTTAGAAGGCTCCCTCCTTGAAGTAGGGATTTCGAAAGAAGGGGTGTTTCAAAATCTTTTGCAGATAAGACCCATTAAATCTATGAGAGTGGCTTAATGGCCTTGTAATGACTCGCACAAATGAGGAATGAAAAGGTGTGGAATCCCTTACGAGGGCTTTTGAGTGGGAAAGGGAGGTGTCAAACGACCCTCAACATTCATCTTTCTTTTACGTGTGGGAAAAGAAACAAGGTGCGGGAGAGTTCCAAGGGATATTTTTGCATGGGGCAAGGAAAGGGCTTGTTGAGATATCGAGCTCCACTCGTGATATGCCAGGGTGACCATTGTGCATTTATGTCACCGACTTGTCAGTTGCAGATGCGGTTGGTACACCACCCATGAATAATAGCTAGATGATAGCTATCCTTATCTACTCTAGTTTGTGGCTCAGTTAGTATGCCACCTTAGTTAGTTGAGTTTGGTTTGAGACCCATATATAGGGTTCTTCTATTTCTATGTACTTGAGTTCTTTTGGCTTACACAACTAAGAAGAGAAAAATTGTTTTCAGCCTCCACCTTTCTGTGTATTCCCCCATTGTGCAAGTAAGAAAGCTACAAGTGAGACTCCTTCCTTCTCTCCCACAATCTTGACATGGTATCAGAGCCTTGTTCATGGTAAGGAGCTTAAGAAAGCAAACCAAGTTCGCGGTGTTCTGGTAAGAGGACCAGTGTTGCTTTAATTTTTCTGTTTTGGGAGCAAGTCTCTACAGGTGGCACAACCGGAAAGTGCAAGAGTGCATTGTCTCAGATTGAGACGCCCTTCGCGGTGTTGCTCTGCTTTTTTTATTTGAGGCAATTTCAGGGTCTGTTTTGGAGGTGGAAGTTTTCTGCACGCACTCAAGAAAAGGCCCTGTTTTATGCTGTGCGACCCACTGTTCTACACGTCGGTGAAAAGTTACTGTAGAAATTGCATCGTATGCCTGTGCACAGAGACATTGGGAGTTACAGAATCATCCTTTTGCCTATTGATGCAAAATCGTCACTAGGAAGTGACTGTGTGGTCAAATACCACTTTTGTCAGTTTTGCAAATTTGCCCTTGTGAGGCTGAAGCTGTGTTCTTTGCAGTGACATAATTTTTTGCAGTGTTCTGTAATGGCATCTGATTCTCTTTCACAGATTGTCACTGAAAAGCTTGACAAGAACAACTTCCAAGCATGGAAGTTTAGAATGACGAATTTCCTTATGGGAAAAGGATATTGGGAATTCGTTGCAGGAAATGAAGAAGAACCAGTTCTTCCTGATGTTCCCAATCAAGAGCAAATGCAGGCATTTAAAGCATGGCATGAGAGAGCCAGGAAAGTTATGTACTGGCTGTCTATCAGCATTTCAGACTCTATGATTGTGCATATTCAAGATGCAAGTACGCCAAAGGAGGCATGGGATACTTTGTCAAAAGTATATAGCACAAATATGCAAGCCAGGAAAATGCAGCTCAAGCAAGAGTTGCACAATGTGCAAAGAGAAAGTATGAGCATCAATGACTACCACATGAAGGTGAAGAAGATTGCAAATGCACTTGCTTCCATTGGGTCACCAGTGGAAGATGATGAATTAGTTTCTGTGACCTTGAATGGTCTAGAAAAGGATTATGCACAGTTCCGAACATCCATTTCCGTCCATGAAAGATTTCCTGATTTTGAGGAGTTGATTGCTCTTCTAATTTCTGAGGAGCAGATAAATGGTGGTGCATCTTCTTCAGGAGGAACTTCAAAAGAAGCTGTTTTCTACTCAAATGCTGGAAGAGGTAGAGGTAGAGCTAGAGGAGGCCGATCTGGAGGCCGTGGTAGAAATCAGAATATGCAGCAAACTCAAGAGAACCAGTCCTATGGAGGATGACATGGTAACTCTAGAGGCAGGGGGAGCCAAAGAGGTCGTGGTGGATGGCAAAGAGGCCAAAATGCAAACAGCAATGTTGAAAGCCACTACTGTGGTAAAATGGGTCATATGGCTAAAGACTACTATAAAAAGCAGAATGACATCATGAATGGAAAATTGCAACAAGGGAATTATGCATCTTCTAGTAGACAGGGTGATGACAGAAATGAGCATTTGTTTATGGTGCAGCACATGACCAATTTTGTGACAAGTGCAGAAGAAAGAAACGATGTGTGGTATGTTGACTTAGGTACATCAAACCACATGGCAGGTTATGCAGAATGGATGCAGGATGCAAGCAAAATGGAAAAACCAGGATTTGTGGAGACTGGTGATGATACTGCACATCCTATTGTGCAGATTGGAAAAATAACTTTATCTATGCAGGATGGAAAAAAGAAATACCTGTCGGATGTATTTCATGTTCCGAATATCACCAAGAACCTGGTTTCTGTTGGTCAAATGGTTGAGCAGGGCTTGCAGGTCAAATTTAATTCTCATGGATGCTTTGTTGAGGATATGAAAAATAAATGTCGCTTGATAGCAAAAGGAAAGAAGAAGGGTAGAATGTTTACATTGGATGCAGACATGCCTGAATTGAGTGCAGCAATGTTTACATATGGGACCGGTGTAGTTGCAGATATTGATATCTGGCATAAGCGCATTGGTCATGTTAATGTACATCAACTTAAATCAATGCAAGCCCAAAATATTGTTGGAAGATTGCCTAAATTCAAGGTTGTAGAAATGCATAAGGTATGTGAAGCCTATCAATTTGGAAAACACGCAAGGAAACCATTTCTTAGACATGTTCAAGAGAGTAAGAAGCCATTGGAATTAATCCACTCTGATGTGTGGACTATTAAAGCTGCATCTCTTGGAGGCTGTCATTATTTTGTCACTTTTATTGATGACTATAGCAGAAAAGTTTTGGTGTATTTTATGAAAAAGAAAAGTGAAGTTTTTGGGCATTTCAAAACTCTTAAAGCTATGGTTGAAAAAGAAACAGGCCTGCAAATAAAATGCCTAAGGTCAGATGGAGGGGGAGAGTACATCTCAAATGAGTTTGCAAGGTTCTTGCAAGAGCATGGCATAAAGCAACAATATTCATGCAGTCATACCCCACAACAAAATGGAATTGCAGAAAGAAAAAACAGGCATATTGGAGAGGTATCTCGTGCCATGCTCAACGAAAAAGACTTGCCAGATTTTTACTAGGCTAAAGCAATTGCTACAGCACTCTACATAATGAACAGGACTCCCACTGCAGCAATACATGGGATGACTCCAGAGGAGAGATATACTGGTAGGAAACCAGATATTTCTCATTTGAAGATTTTTGGTTGCATTGCCTATGTTCATGTGCCATATGAGTTGAGATCCAAGTTGGATCCAAAAGCTGAGAAGTGCATCTTTATTGGTTACTCTCTGTAGTAGCAAAAAGGGTATAGATGCTATAACCCTTCTACTCATAAGTTTACAGTGAGCAGAGATGTTTTTGATGAGATGAGGAGCTGGTATAAACTAGTAAATGTGATTGATGATGTAGATGCACAAAATGGTAATGCTGCACAGAATTCATAGCAGCAGTCACAAAATATTAGTGGACCTAGAGTGTCCTCTAGCAGTGGTTCACATTCTTCGCCATGGACAAGCAGATTGAGATCAGGAGAATCTCCTCAAAACAATGCAGATAGTGGTATGCAGGTTTCACGAAAAGGAAAAGAGAAGGTAGATCAGCCCATGTTTGATGTGAATGCAGGTCACTCTTATGTGAATGGTGAATCCAGTGGCTCAGAACAGAGCATTGATGATGAGTTGGGTATTCCTTATATTGTTACACCTGGAGTAAGGAAGACCAGGGATGTTTTGAGAGCACTTGGTAGTGAATCTACTTTGCGTAGGTCTACCAAAGCTAGGTATCCTGTGGACACGCTGAAATATGATGGATTTACAGCCATTCACTATGCCTATATGGTCAAAGTGATACAGGAACCAGAACCCACTTCTTTTGAGCAAGCCATGGGAAAATAAAAATGGGAGAAAGCCATGGATGAAGAAATGGATGCCTTGGAAGCAAATGCTACATGGGAATTGGTACCTTTGCCTAAAGGTAAGAATGCAATTGGTTGTAAGTGGGTTTATAAGGTGAAGCACAATGCAGATGGTTCTGTGAATAGATACAAGGCAAGATTAGTAGTCAAGGGGTATGCACAAACATATGGCATTGATTATGAAGAAATATTCAGTCCGGTTGCAAGGATGGCAACCATAAGAGCAGTCATTGCTATGGCTGCATCAAAGGAATGGTCTTTACATCAGATGGATGTAAAGAATGCCTTCTTGCATGGTGATTTGCAAGAAGAGGTATATATGGAGCAGCCACCAGGTTATGTGCATGCTATTCATCCTGAGTTTGTTTGCAGGTTGAAGAAAGCCTTGTATGGCTTAAAGCAAGCACCTAGAGCATGGTCTAACAAGATACGATAGTATCTTGTCACTATTGGCTTTCAGATTTCCAAGGCTGATTTCTCACTTTATGTAAGAAAAATAGAGAAAGGTATTATGCTACTTGTCATTTATGTTGATGATTTGATTATGACATGTGACAGTGATGAAGATATCCTTCATGTGAAAATGCTATTGAAGCAGAAGTTTGAGATGAAGGATTTGGGAGAGCTGTGTTATTTCTTGGGCATTAAGGTGATTAGATCACCAAGTGGGATACGGCTCTTGCAGAGGCAAAATGGATTGGACATGCTGTCCAAATATGGGATGACAGGCTATAAGCCTATTTCAGTTCCTTTGGAGCAGAATGTGAAGCTAAGCGCAGATGCAGGTAAGCTTCTGGAAGACCCTACTATGTGTAGACGCATAGTAGGAAGTTTGATTTATATGACTATTACCAGGCCCTACTATGTATAGACGCATAGTAGGAAGTGGGATACGGCTCTTGCAGAGGCAAAATGGATTGGACATGCTGTCCAAATATGGGATGACAGGCTATAAGCCTATTTCAGTTCCTTTGGAGCAGAATGTGAAGCTGAGCGCAGATGCAGGTGAGCTTCTGGAAGACCCTACTATGTATAGACGCATAGTAGGAAGTTTGATTTATATGACTATTACCAGGCCAAATTTGAGCTATGCTGTTGGATTGGTAAGTCAGTTTATGCAGACTCCAAGGAAACCGCATTTGGATGCGGCTAGATGCATACTCAGGTATGTGAAGTCCACATTGCAATATGGATTAATTTATGAGACTGGGGTTCAGATACAATTCCATGGATACACTGATGCTGATTGGGCTGGTAGTATTTCTGATAGACGATCTACCAGTGGATATGTGTTCTCTTTTGGGAGTGCTGCAGTCACTTGGAGCAGCAAGAAACAACCTACAGTTGCCTTGTCGAGCACAGAGGCTGAGTACAGAGGTGCAGCAATGGTTGCATGTGAGGTAGCTTGGTTGCAGAAGCTACTTTATGATATGCATCAGCCTACAGATGGGCCAGTTGTCATTTATTGTGACAACATGAGTAGTATACACTTGCCAAATAACCCAGTCTATCATGCTAGAACAAAGCACATTGAGGTTCATTATCACTATGTGCGGGAGAGGGTTTTACTAGGTCTTATTGATCTAATTTATGTCAACACAGAGGATTAGGTAGCTGACATATTTACGAAGGCATTGGGCGCAGAGAAGCTGCACAGGTTCAGAGACCTGCTTGGTGTGCAGGAATTGGGATTGAGCTCGAGGGTGAGTGTTGAGATATCGAGCTCCACTCGTGATATGCCAGGGTGATCATTGTGCATTTATGTCACCGACTTGTCAGTTGCAGATGCGGTTGGTATACCGCCCATGAATAATAGCTAGATGACAGATATCCTTATCTACTCTAGTTCGTGGCTCAGTTAGTATGCCACCTTAGTTAGTTGAGTTTGATTTGAGACCCATATATAGGGTTCTTCTATTTCTATGTACTTGAGTTCTTTTGGCTTACACAACTAAGAAGAGGAAAACTATTTTCAGCCTCCACCTTTGTGTGTATTCCCCCATTGTGCAAGTAAGAAAGCTACAAGTGAGACTCATTCCTTCTCTCCCACAATCTTGACAGGGCTAAGGTAAAATTTTCTTGGGGGAAAATGGGCCCTATAGAATCTTAAGAGAGAACTTCCAAGGGGAAAAAGTAGCCTTAGAGGCTATGGGCCCAAGGGCGTTTTGAAAACACGGGGGGAAAAAGGAAAGGTCATTGGAATAACCTTTTATGGGGGGGGAACCCTAAGGGAGCCTTAGAGAGAGATTTTTTATAAAGGGGAAAAAGTATCCTTTAAAGGCTATACCTTTCGGAATGAGGGAAAAGGCCTAAGGGCCCTTAAAGGCAACCTTGGAAGGGGAAGGTATCTCTTTAAAAAAAAAAACATAGGAAGGGGGCTATGGGAAAATTTAAACACGGGGGGGGGGGGGGGGGGGGTGTGGGGAGTAATCCCAAAGTCCAAGGGAAAGGGGGGCTTAAGGAGGTTAAAACACGGGGGAAAGAGGGGTTTTAAACCCAAAGGGAAGGGGGCTAAGAAGCCCCCTTAGAAGCTTTAGAGCTTCTGAAGACACGTGGGCAGGGGGGGAAAAGGAAATGGCTCCCCCAGGATACGACAGGCAACACAACCTATGGTATCAAGTAGCAGCGGCGGCTAGCGTAAATGAGCGGCTCCTCCTCGGCTCAGGCGACTCTCCTCTCTCCCTCAAGTGGCACAAGCGCAGGCTTCCCCCTCCCTCAAAGCCTTCACTCTCTCATGGCAGTAGCACTCTGTTTTTTTGTTCCCCTTCCGATCTCTGCCCCCCAGTGATTTAAATAGGGGAAGGGAGAGGTTCCTCCCTCCCCTACACAGCAGCACGCATGTCTACGGCTCCATATGAGCTCCAGCGTGCTGCTTCATCGTGGCTTCCCTCCCTCCCCTCCAATGTGACGTCGGCTGGGGGAGAAGGAGGGGATTTTAAAAAAATTCTTTTATTTTATTAAAAAGGAATTATCCTTTCGGAGTTGTTACATTCTCTCCCCCTTAGAGGAATCGAGATGTCCTCATCTCGAGATAAACTGGGGATATTGATGGTTGAGAGTGCCTTCATCTACCCAAGTGGCATCCTCTTCGGGATAATCTTTCCACTGGGCGAGGTATTCTCTCAAGGTTCTGGATCTTAATTGCCTCCCCCTAACATCTAAGATCTTGTGAGGCCTTAGTTCAAGGACTCCTTGACTAGGCATTGCAACTTGTTGGTCGTCAAGTACATGGTTTGGATTAGGTACATATTTCTTCAGTAGGCTGATATGGAATACATTGTGAACCTTTAGGTTCTCAAGGAGTTACAGTTTGTAAGTATTAGGTCCTAGGCATTTGAGGATCTTGTACATTCCGCAATACCTTGGACTTAGCTTCTTGCAATCTCCTAAGGATAGGGAACTCTTCTTTGGGCGTACGTGAATGAAGACCATGTCTCCTTCTTCGAAGATTCTATCTTGATGCTTCAAATCCGTGTATGCCTTTTGTATATCGTTGGCAGCTTGGATATCCTGTCTTATTGACTTTATTTGGTCATCCATATCTTCCAACATCTACCTTGAAGCTTCAACCCTTAAGGTTGGATCTGAGAAGTTTAGGGGACTACGACAATCATGACCATAAAATGCTTGGAAAGGGGTCATCTGAATGCTTTGTTGGTAAGAAGCATTGTAGGCAAATTCAACCAAAGGCAAGTATTGAATCCACCTCTTCGACTCACGGTAGCAGTATGCCCTAAGTATATCCTCGATGACTTGAATTACTCGCTCTGTTTGGCCATCCGTTTGGGGATGGTAAGTGGTGCTAAAGTAGAATTGAGTCCCAATAGCTTCAAAGATAGCTCTCCAGAAGTGTGATGTGAAGAGAGAATCACGATCACTAATGATTCTTCTAGGTAACCCATGTATCTTGAATATCTCCTTGATAAACAATCTTGCAATGTCTGAGGCTTTATAGTTTGTCTTTACTGGAATAAGGTGTGCAACCTTAGTAAGCATGTCAACCACAACCATGATGGAGTTGTATCCTCCCTGGACTTGGGGTAGGCCTACAACAAAATCCATACTGATGAATTCCCATTTCATTTTTGGGATGTCAAGCGGTTGTAGCTTTCGTGGCATCTTGACATGTTCGGCTTTGATACGTTGACAAGACAAACACTCGGTGACATATTTGAGAACGTCACCTTTAAGCCTCTCCCAATGGTAGCTCTTCCTAACTGCATTAAGAGTTTTGGCATAGCCAGGATGTCCTACAAAAGGGGAATTATGAGCTTCCCATAATATCTTCTGCTTAAGTGACTGGCTTGCTAGTATACACAGCCTTGTTCTATAGTAGACAAGCCCATTATTAATAGGGAATTCATGATACTTAGCCTGCAGCTTTTGGTTCTGATCTTTGATAGAGATCTCCCTTAGCATTGTTTGGTAGGCCGGATCATGGCATGCATCCTCTCTAGCTAACTCAAGTATAGGGTTGTTTGGCATGGATACTTTTGTAGCTAGAGATTTGGCTGTTGATGGATTTTGCAAGATTAGGGAATTAAGGAATGCCTTGCGACTAAGTGCATCGGCAACTACATTTTCTTTCCCTGGTCGGTACTTGATTTCAAAGTCATACTCTTCCAACACTTCAATCCATCGACGTTGCCTCATGTTGAGCTCATTCTGGGTAAAGATCCATTTGAGGCTCTTATGGTCGGTTACTAGAGTAAACTTGTTACCCAACAGGTAGTGTCTCCAAAGCTTTAGAGCATGGATAACAGCTAGCAATTCTAAATCATGCGTAGCATAATTTTTTTCATGACTCTTCAATTTCCTTGAAGAATATGCTACAAGATGACCTTCCTGCATGAGGACACATCCCAAGGCAAGTATGCTAGCATCAGTTACTACCTCAAACTCTTTATTGAGGTCTAGAAGTTTTAGAATAGGTGCTGATATCAAACTTTGCTTCAATCTATCGAAGCTATTTTGTTCGGGAGTTGACCATGTAATGGAAGTTTACTTCTTTAGTAAATCCATCAGAGGTGCTGCAATCAAATCATAGTTTTTGATGAAGACCCTATATCATCCTGTCAATCCAAGAAAGCTGCGTATTTCTTTGACAGATGTTGGTATTGGCCATTCTAGCACATCTCTAACCTTGGCTGGGTCCACTGAGATTCCTTCTGCTGATACTATGAATCCCAAATATTCAATCTGGCGTTTGAAGAATGCACACTTCTTCATCTTAGCATACAGCTTATGTGACCTCATTGTCCCAAGGAAAATCCGAAGTTGGGGTTCATCATCTTCTTCATGTTTAGAATAAACTGAAGTGTCATCGAAGAAGAGGAGCATGAAGTCATCAAGATATGGCCTAAAGATATCCTACATTAACCTGTTGAAAGTGGCAGGTGCATTCGTAAGCCCGAATGACATAACTAGGAACTCAAAGTGCCCATATCTTGTATTGAAGACCGTCTTGGAGATATCTTCTTCCTTGATCCTTATCTGATAGTAACCTGACCTGAGATCAATTTTGGAGAAGATCTTTGCACCTTGAAGATGATCAAGAAGCTCATCTATTCTAGGAATAGGGTACTTATTCTTGACCGTTGATTGATTCAACCCTCGGTAATCAATACATAGTCGAAGTGTCCCATCTTTCTTTTTCTGGAATAGTACTGGAGCTCCCCATGGTGAACTGCTAGGCCGGATGTAAGGCATAGTCCCATTCCGTTCCCCTAAAACAACGTAAATCGGGTAAGACATAACTCTAGGTCATCGTTCTCGTTATTCGTTTTGATGATGATGATCATTCCGCTATTCTTCGAGATTTTTGAGAAAAGTTCCCAGCTAACCGGGACCACCCAACCGTAGGATGGACCCATGGCCCATCCTCCGCACTTTCCTCGTTTTGTTTTAGTTATGTAATTATCTAACACATTAATTTGACATATAACAATCAGCTTCTTTAATTAATTCCGATAAGCACTGGTTCCTTCACGTAATCTTATCACGTGACATAGGAAAACAATATCAAGCAAGTTCTTTTAACATTTCATCATTTTATCTTTGAAATACAAGGAGTTCCGCCCATAGGCTTGTCCATAATCCGCCCGAAGGCTATCCAGTAATCCCTAGGGATCACTATTCCAAGCTTCCGCCCGTAAACTAGTATGCGGGCCTCGAGATCCAATCCCGAGTCACGTTAGCCTCTTGTGCAGGACCCGGAAGGCGAGGGATTTACGGCCAGAGCCCCCCCTGGCACCCAAGCGTCCTCCTACTCCAAGTAGAGCTCAACGGAGAGACCTCTCGCGGCGGGTTCGGTCCACGTTCCCGACGCGGTGAACAACCCCCTTGGTTAGGGTTAGGCAGGTAGTCGAGGGTAACTGAAACTGCCTCTTCCTTTAGGCCTTTAACCGTATAGGTACTCATTTAATTTGTAATTGAAAATTCAAACAGAGCCCTAAAATCTCTAGCAAGCACAAACATCTCCATTAATCAACCCAGTTGTTTGGCAAACTGCTAAGGAAGTGTTCTTTCCTTTTTGAGTGTATCAGCACTCGTTCCCAAGGTGTCTTGTAAATTGGCAAGATCTTTTACATTCCGGTGTAGGGCATACCCAACTTGGTTAACCCTAAAGTTCCTTAGATATGCTAGTTTCAGGTTTACAACTGTCCTTATTTAGAAGGATATCCAAAAATACGTCCTTTTAGAAGATAACTTGCGTAGGGATCTACCATCCTTGATGAGGGTTTTTTTCCCTTTCTCCTTGTGATTCAATCACAAGACTTAATGATTTCGTACTTGTTGCGCAAGTCCTGCGATGGAATAATCTGTTTAGATCCTTTAAGCTGACGTATGTCAGGCCTAGGGTTTCTTCGTTTAAGAACCTTAGGGACAAACCCTAGTTCCTTATCTTTACGAATTTATTGTCCCTATAGTAAGGAAAGTAGTCAAGTGCTTAGGGTATGAATGTTTCTATGTTTAGATTGGTTTAATTATCTTTTGAAAGGTAATATTAATCGTCTTGTCATGGTTTTGCTATCCTTGTGACAATTTACTTTCCAGTCAATACGGTTTAATTCTAACTTCCGTTTTCCTTACAGATGAACTCATGCCAAATAACAACATTTGCCTTGCTAAGATGTGCAAGTAGAAAAGATAACTTCCTAGTAATTTGAGCATCGAAGAAACCTTTCATGAATTTAACCATTTACAATGATTCGTTGCAAAAGGAATAAGACTAATGCTGCAAGATATAATTTCTACACCTTAGGATTTAACTAAAATATACTACTATAGTAAATGGATAATCTTGTTCGTAATTTATAATGCTTGATGCAATTTGAAGAAAACTAAGTTCTATACATTATCATTCATAAGCTAAACTCCTTCGTTACAAATAACTCAAACAAATATATCCTATCCTTAACAATTTCTCTTTGCATGATCGATTTAAAACCGAATTAAAGCCAAGAAGAAAAAACCTGGTTTTGGGGTGAGATATCCACATGGATACCGGGAGATGACCCTCCCATAGCTACACCTTGGACTTTCTTGGGCGGCATCGTAGTTCGAATGTGAGATAGCCTTTTTCACTTCTTCTGGAATTCCACCGTCTCTTTGAAAAAAAAGTTTATGGGTGAGTGTGGTTTTGCAACCACAAGAACCCTTGGAGGACTTTGACTTGGGGTAAAGGAATAGAAGGCACTTATTCTCCTTCCTTGCCCTTCCTCTATTCCTTCTCTTTTCTAACTCTTTTTACTCATTTCTTACTCTTCTTTATCTTTTCTTCACCCTCTACTTCTTTCACACTACTCCTTTTTTTTTTTCCTCGCTCCTCCCTACTTCCCTTCTTTACTTCACTTCCTTATCCTCTACTTTCTTTCCCTATCTTTTATCTTTTTCCCACTCTTCCTCCTTCACTCCCCAGTGTCCCCGACTGTTTCTCTCAGCTTCGTCTCCTTCACCATGGGAGGACCCCTTTCTCCTCACGACTTCCCCCTCGATTTAAATAGGGGAGGGGAGGGGGATCCTCCCTACCTACCTGTCGACTCCATGGCAATTCGCGATGAGGAAGCTCCAGCAAGGAGCTTTGCTGGCCATTCTATTTCCCTCCCCCTCCAGCTCGTCAGTCGGCTGGGGGAATAAGGGGGAAAAAAAAAATTCATTAATCCAATTTCTTTTTTTATTTGAGACAGTTCATGTGTGTGTCTCGGAATATTACAATTTCATCAAACAAGTAGCATAAAAACTCATTTTTTCTTCATAAAAATTAAATTATTGCTTAGGCTTTATGTCTCGGGATCTCGATTTTGGTATGGGACTACGGGTCAGTCCTCATGTTCAGCATCTTCACAATCAGCAATCTTCATGTCTGCATCGATCCGGAAGCAATCCGGTCTCATCCGGACAAGCTTTCCTTCACCATTCTTCATTTTCCTCTTGCACACAAGAACAGCCCCTTAGGGGAGAGAGAGGGAGGAGAGAGAAAGACTAGATCTAGTTCTTCTCATTCCCACAGCCATTTCACGGGCAAAGACAGGCGATAAGACCAGCCAAGAGGGAGAAGATTAGGGATATCATCGGTTGGATAGGGTGTTTGTAACCTGCCATCACCCTCATCATGAGAGAGGGCGCAAATTTTGGCATGATGTTGGCACCTCCATCTCCACCTTCTTCATCTTCTCTCTCCACTCTTTTTGCTTCATAGGGTGCATAAAATTTTAGGGGGGGTCCAAACTCAAAAGGCATGCCCAATTTTGGCCTCCCAAGTATCCACCTTTTCATATCTTGACCATTTTGTGGCCATTTCCCCGTGCTGGCTCCAATTCGAGCTCTGAAAAATCTTGGGCGTCCGGCTTGATATCCCGCACTTCCTGGCAACTCGTGACAACCCGCACGGCAGTCTGAAAAATTATCAAAAATCAACAAGTGTCTCTCAGGCGCCTTTTAAAAGTTGTATTTCACTTGGTGCTTAAAATCGTCCTAGCTGGAGCCGCCGCCTTCGATGTTGAATATTTTTCCCCTAAATTCTAGATTTTTTGGGAAATTTTAGGCACATCCGGGGCTCAAAAATCTGCTCTCATTGGTGACCACGGGATAGGGTGACTCATCTCGTCGAATCCCAAAATAGATCTGCACAAAACAACCAAAGGAAGCATCAAGCTGATACAAAATAGACATATATTAAAAACACAGCACAATGCTCACCCTAGCCCTGACAAAACTAAGGCATGACATCCACAAGGAGTAGGCCTAGCATAATCTGATAGAAGGTCCGAAGCTAGTCACTAACTGACTGCTCCAACACGGCCAGACTAAAAAGAACTATCAAAGAGGTTGCCCTAAGTGGTGGTCTGAACTACCTACCTAACTAAGGACAACACAACCAGGAGATCCTACTAGGCGAGGACTCCTATAGCCTGATCAAGAAGTATTTTCTTTCAGCATATTTCTTCTTTTAGGGTTTTATGTTTCCATACTCGGGCATGTAAAAAGGAGGGAGCTGAGCGTAGTGACCCAAGGAGAATAGGGCATCGGCCTCAGGTCCTGTCTGGGTACCCAAGAACCTACCAAGCCCTCGCAAGGCGACACTTAATCCTTTTCTAACGCTCACTTTTATTTTCGCTCCAATCTTCCTTAATTTCTTCTTTTCCAGCAAGATGCCACCCCTAGGAAGACAAGGCATCGACCCTGGGTCTGACTCGTCCCCAGGAACCTACCAAGCCTTCGCAAGGTGATGATCAACTGCTTATTAATTTTTTTCTTTCTTTTCTTTTCTACTTTGATAAGGGTTAGAACCCCTTTTTACACACCTTTGTATATATTTAGTTCTTTTAAGATATTCAGGGTTTCTTTTCATCATCATTATTTTCTTCTTCCGACAGGCTTCTCTAACTGTCTCACAACTAACAAGAACTCCTAGAATGGCTGCCTGGCAATCTAGTAGAACAGGGTCACTAGGACTGCCTTCTAAAACAGGTCTTTCGATGCCTGGCAATGTCTTTACAGGAGGCAATGACTACTCAGACCTCCCTCAGACATACCCAACCTAAACCTTGGACTTCATGCCTTGGACTCCGATCCCCAACAAGAAAAGAAAATCCCCTACAAGTACACAAACACATAGAGCATAAAAACACGGTACTCGTAAAAGGAGAGATATCACCTAGATAGGGCCACGAGAAGCTCCCACTCAACAAAGGCTCCTTCCAAGCTCTTCTTTGACCTTGTCTAGCACAAAGTTAAAACAAAAACCATTAACCGCACCTGCACTAAACGGAAAACTGGCCCTCTTGGCCTAATGAAATAAAGCACTCAAAACCTCTTGGCCTAACGAGATCAAACAAAATAGCACCTACACATCCCTCCCTGAAATAGTACAGATATACAATAAGATGCTCCTTTCCAAGGAGGAAAAATAGGTCTCATATCCCTAAACTAAATGCATAAGGTTATGACCCATCCCTCGTGCATATATAGCAAGAGGCATACGTATAACATGTTGTCTAATCAACCTATGGGTCCAAGATAACAGTGGTAGATTGGTCTCGGCTACTCTTTGCATCACCCATATTAACCATCGTCTGCCATATATTGCATGCTCTGATAACATTCCCCACAAGCGGCTGGATCTTGTTTCATCATTAATAGCAATATCCAAACTAGGACCACAATTAAAGAAAAGGTCTTCTTCATAAGCAAGAATTGCCAGTGAATTCGCAAACTGATTCCAGTAACATGGAATCAGCTAAAAAGACACTCTCTCAAACTCCTCAAGTAGGGTCATCGCAGTTCGATGATACATACAAACGATGGGATTCCGCAGTGCGTATGTCCCATCTAGCTGATTCAGGATCAACTGGGAATCCCCTTTTCCTAACAACCGCCAAATACCACCTTGTTCGGCAATATGTAGTCCCATAATCAAGGCTTTATACTCTGCCATATTGTTAGTGAATCCTACCGCGAGATAAGCAGTTAACTTCATCGTAACTCTACATTGGGGATCTCGGATTACTACTCCAACACTCCCTTTTTTATTAGGGCCCCTAGACGCTCCGTCAAAATATAATGTGTACATCCACAATGGGTTTACACAGCCTGCCATCACGAACTCCTCTATTCATAATTATGGTAATCAAAGTTTAGCATGTTGAGAGGATGAACTGACGGCTCCATCCCACCTTCTTTATTGAACTCAATAGGGATACTTGTCAACAGTTGTAAGCAGTGATGGCAGAAGACTTTGATCTCCCACAAAAAGGTTCCGTCTTCTTGCTCAATCATTTTCTATCCTTTGCTCCACCAGATAAGTTTCCCCTAATGGTATCTCTGCTCTAGATATGGGTGCTCCAAATAAGGAATTAACCGCTCCATCAACCGGCTTTAAGCTCTTTTGCACGTCTCAAATCAGCCCCAGCATGGACCTACAATGCAGTTTTTCCGCGTTAGCATACTTAGAAATAATAAGGTTTAATCTTATTAAGATTAATCTTATTTTTAAACTCTACTCCCTGCACATCAGCTAGTAGAGCCGTAGACCTATTTTTCACTATCTTGACAATCTTGTAGGGGCCATCCCATCTAGGTTCTAGCTTTCCTGGAAACAGCTCCCTATGCGCATCGTAATATAGAACTAATTACCATTTTTTAAAGGTATACTTTGCTTTAAGGTCATGCAATTGCTTCATCCGACGTTTAGCTACCTCCTGGTGTAATAAGCTCTGCAACTTCAGTTCATCCAAGTGGGCTATGGTCGTGAAACGCTCAAAGAGTGAATCCTCATCTCCCAAAGAGTGGTTAATTACAAACCGTATGGTTGGCAACTCGATTTCGAGGGGTAACACACACTCTTCTCCATAAACTAGTTTAAATGGAGTATGGCCGGTAGCTCGCTTGAACGTCGTATTGTATGGCCATACTACCACATACAACTTCCTGTCCCAGCCTCGTTTCTTCTCAGAGACTATTTTAGACAAGATACCCACAAGCTTCTTATTAGTACTTTCGACTTGTCCGTTTTCTTGCGAATTATAAGGGGTCATTTTATTGTGCTTGATTTTCCAAGCTTCAGTCAAGCTTTTAATCACTTTATTCATAAAATGGGTTCCACGGTCCGACACTAGTTCCCTCGATGGACCGAAACGGCATATAATCTGCTCCAAAAGAAAACTTGCAGTCTCTTTTGCATTGTCCTGCCTCGTCGCCCGCGCTTCTGACCATTTTGTGAAATAATCAGTTGCTACTATAATGTACCTCTTCTAGGTAGTAGACGATGGGGTGATAGGACCCACAAAGTCAATGCCCCACTTCTCAAATGGAAGGATAGCCATGATAAGCATAAGTGGGCGTTTTCTATTCTCTCTGTTGTCATGTCTTTGACAGGTATCACATCTCTTAACATACTCAAAAGAATCTTGGAAGATGGACGGCCACCAATATCCAGCTCGTAAAGCTTTTTGCGCCGTCAACCGTCCAGCGAAGTGCCCTCCACATGCAGAGTCATGGCACTCTTCCAAGATGAAAGGAACCTCATCAGGCATCACACATCGGCGGTAGATATCATCAACACCCTGCCGATATAATGTTCATGCGATCAAGGAAAACTTCAAAGCCTCTTGTTTGATTTTCCTCTTTTCTGATTTTGATAAACCAGCTCTAGTCTCTCCTATTGATAGATAATGCGTAATAGCAACATACTGTTGAGATATCGAGCTCCACTCGTGATATGCTAGGGTGACCGTTGTGCATTTATGTCATTGACTTGTCAGTTGCAGATGCGGTTGGTACACCATCCATGAATAATAGCTAGATGACAGCTATCCTTATCTACTCTAGTTCGTGGCTCAGTTAGTATGCCACCTTAGTTATTTGAGTTTTGGTTTGAAACCCATATATAGGGTTCTTCTATTTCTTTGTATGAGAGTTCTTTTTTGCTTACACAACTAAGAAGAGGAAAATTGTTTTTAGCCTCCACCCTTGTGTGTATTCCCCCATTGTGCAAGCAAGAAAGCTATCGTATGCCTGTGCACAGAGACATTGGGAGTTACAGAATCAGTGAGACTCCTTCCTTTTCTCCCACATTCTTGACACATACCAAGATGGAATGGAAGTTGTATCAATTTTAAACATTTCTTTAATATCACTTCCTTCAGCCAAAGTCTCTTTCGGCTCCCCGAAATCCACAAGCCATTCCACAATACCCTGCAACCTCGGTGGCTTACTCTTAATCTCATAATCGAACTCCTGCAAAGTTATTAACCACTTTGCCAGACGATCGAGCGGTTGTAGCTTGTTCATAAGCAATCTAAGCCCTTCTGCCTTTGTATAGAACACTACCTTCTCATAGAGGATATAGTGCCTGAACTAGTCCCAAAGACCATCGCAAGACACAACTTCTCAATGTAGGTATAGTTGATCTCTGATATGCCCAATTTTTGACTAGCAAAATCTATCGGATGATACCACTTTTCCTCCCAAATTTGGGCTAAACAGTAGTTGATACTATGCATGGTGGCTACTGAAAAAATATAAAACATCTCGCCTCTTTTGGGTGCTTTTAAAACGGGTGCTTTTACTAGCTCCTGCTTCACATCCTCGAAAGCTACCTTACAAGGATCGCTCCATTCAAATAGACAGCTAAAGGATAATGAGTTCGTTAATGGCAACGTCCTTTCTACCAAGGCATTTATAAACCTCGAACAGTACCCTATCGATGACAGAAAGCTATGTACCTCTTTCAGAGTGCGTGGTGGACTCATGGGGACTATGACCTTGATCTTTTCAGGGTCAGTTGCTATTCCTACATAACTGACCACATGGCCCAGCAATAACCCATAAGGCACTCCAAAAATACACTTCCGTGGGTTAAGAGCGATACAAAATTGTCTGCAGCGCTCAAAGCATTTTCTTAAAATAATCAACATCCTTTCCCTTACAGTGGCTGCCCCCAGGTCATCAATGAATAATTTCAACTCATCTGGGAAGATGTCACCAAAGGTCTTATCTGCTATTCATTGCCATGATCTAGGTGCATTGCACAAACCAAAGGCCATCACATGGTACGCAAAAGTACCAAAGACAGTAATGAAAGTTGTTTTCAGCTTGTCCTCTTTTGCAATTGCCATCTAGTTGTATCCCGCAAAGCAATCCATGAACGAATATATTTCCCTACCCGCTAATTGATCCAAAATCTGGTTAATAAATGGCAACGGGTAGTAATCCTTAACCGTCTGCTTATTCAGCTCTCTAAAATCTACACATAGTTGGATCTGGTTATTTTTCTTCTTCATGATAACAACTGGTGAACACCATTCTGTGTGCTCTACAGGGAAGATTAAACCAGCTTTTCGTAACTTCTGCAACTCCTCAAACAGCCCATCCCTCAATTCAAAAGGCATACATCTTACCTTCTGATGCATAGGACGACTGCCTTCTTTTACAGGAATAGTATGAACAACCAGGCTGGGAGGAATGCCTCTCAGCTCATCATAACTCCAAGCAAAGATGTCGCGGAATTCTTGAATCAAGGACACATAGTCCTCCCTTTCTGCTGAACTGAGCATGGAACCTAATTTAATTGGCCGCAAATCATTCGGCGTGCCAAGGTCTAACTCAATCACATCCGCGTCTCTTATCCTATCTTGTGGCTATATCGGCTCATTTAGAGTTATCTAATAAATATCATCTGTAGTGGACCCCTCTTTAGACTCATCACTGGATGTTGTCTCACTACCAGATGGATCATCTACTATTTCTAATTCAGTAGAGGATAAAGAAGCTCTCTCACTCTGAGGAGACTCAGGGTAAGCATCAACTACTACTTGATTAGCACCTCTACCTAGAACCACTCGACCGGCGGGTATATCAACTTGACAGTCTGTTCGTAAGATCCAAGGCCTACCTACCAAGATTCGATAGCTAGGATATCCTGCGAATCTTATCACCCTAAAGTCCAAGAAGCATTCTACACTTGCCACTGTAACATGGACCTTAGTAATGCAACCTTCTGGTTTCCTTAGACTATCATCAGCCATTCTAAGAAGGGTGGAGCTATCTTTTTGGATGCCTAGACCCAGCCTCTCCATCAACTCTGAACTCATGATATTGATAGAGGACCCAGTGTCTACAATAGCATGTTCCACTAATATTCCATCTACATATACTGAAACACTAGGGCAATTCTTTTCAGCATGATCAAACCAATCTTCCCCTACTCGTGCTATGCCCAAAGGTTCTACAATATACCCAATACACATGATCTTCTTAAATTCCTTGCGTACTCCTAGAGATAATTTGAACAATTGTAGAAGGTTTACGTCTGGTTTGACTTCGCAAAGAGAACTTGCTAAATCAAAATCATGATAGGTAGCCAAATCTCTCTTTTCTCGCAAAACCATTCATTCTTTTGGTCTCGGGACCGGCTTTGGTGCTTCTTTTTTAGCTCTTGCCTTCTTTCTTGGCACTTCCTCATCCTTCTTAGGATTGACTTTTTTGTCAACTAGCCTTAGAGGTCCACCTTTCACGCCAAGATTCGGGACTTATGTCCCCTTATCCCCTTGTTTAGGGTTTCCCTCAACCGGTTTTTCCTTATCTTTATCACTCTCTTTAGCCTTTTGGCCTCTTGTCACGGCTCTTAGGTTAGAGGTTTCAGCGTCATTGACTCGTACAGCCTCAATAAGGCTGACTCCATTGCCTTGTGGCAGCTCCTCTATAGTGGTCTTTTCCCTTTGCAGTATTTGTCTTGGTCCATCATTTTGTTGTAGGTTATTATCTTGCACTCTATGATTAACTGGACCTGGCTGTTTACTCCCTTATTGGAGGGAACTAATCTTACTCCAACAGGTAACAGCTAAGTGGCCCGACTTCCCACAAATATCACATTTAACATTTGGATAGTTTCTAGGGAAATCTTGTCCACCACACCACTTACAGCTGAATCTAGAGGGTCCACCCTCTTCAGGGCATCGACTCCCTATCAGATTCTGTTGTTTCTTCAAGAAATTGACGTCAACAACTATTTGTCGATATTGTTCGAAAATCATGTCAGTATAATGCTTCACCATATCCTTAACTTCGCCAAGGACATTAGATGCACTCGACTCATAGCCTCAATCGTCTACCCGTCGTTCCATTGGCCTAACAATTTGATTTGGCATTGGTTGTTAACTCACAGGAACAACATTAGGGTTCGAAACTTGGCCTCCAACATTTGGTGGAGCCAACTGACTTGCCATAGGCATAGTCACACTGGGAGGGGATGGTAACGAAGGTACATTTTAAACCATGCTTCCTCTCCCATTAGGGTTAGTCATAGGCATCCCTTGACTTCCATTTGTCAAGGGTAGATTTTCTCCAGGCACTAATCCTGCATTAAGATTTACTCGAGAGGAGTAGGCCATTTGTAATCGTGCTTCTACTCCTTCTGCCCACGCGATGGTGGTGTCTATATCAGCCAAAGCTACACTGCTCAATTGAACTTGAATATTGAAATCCAATCCATGCAAGAAGTATTGCAATTGGGCAACCGACGGAATGGGAATGTAAGTTTGTAACTTACGAAACACTTCCTTAAGCTTCTTGGCATAGGCTTTCACATTCTCATGGGGGTCTTGGCGCGTTACATTCAAGACACGCAACCAGTATTGGCCACCTCTTTCAGGGGCATATTCTCCTCGGAAAGCTGCATAAAATTGATCGATTGTGGTTATGGTTCCAGACTCTATGCTATGATACCATACCGTAGCCCTTCCTTTTAAGGTCATGTTAAAGAACATCATAAGATGTCCCTCATCTTGGATGTGATAATTAAACATTAGTCTTTGGAATTCACAAATGTGAAACTCCGTATCTTCTTCGGTTAACCCATTAAAAATGGGCAAGGGAACTCCTAAAGCTGGTAAATCCAACGTCCTTGCAGGAATTGCAATGGGTTGTGCCATGGCAACAATCGGATTCACAATAGGAGGTTGAACTGATGGAATCACACCCCCACTTGAAGTGGGTTGACTTGGTGGAAGAGATGAAGAACTTGTGCTTCCTCCTACACCTAAAAGACTATGTGCAGCAATTGGGTTACTAAGACCACTGCCTCTTATGTGTATCGGGCTACTCCTTTGAGAAGAATAACGACTTACAATCTCTAACCACCGTTTAGCCCTCTCAGCACGTTCTGCTTTTTGTATTTCGGCTTAACGGTCCTTGTCAGAGGACATAAACCAAAATTTTGGTCCCTAAAAACCTAGATTCGAGAACCACCACTTATAGGCAGCTCCTGGCAGATGCACCATTGATGGGACCTAAAATGGGCCGGCACTAGCTATGGCACTAGCTGGACCTCATGCTCATGACACACAAACACCCTCATGGCCTCGCGGACCAGGAGCGTCAATCTAATGCTAAAGGACAAACTGCCCTAAAGCTTAATCTATTGTGTTTATGGTTTATAGTCCAACGTTTCCCTTCCTATAAGCTCCTCAGAGGGAGAACCTATACACATTGGCAATGCCACGATCACACACATGGAGGCAACTCTCAGTAGAAACACCACGGCCCCACTGCAACTTCCCTACATCGCAGGGATTGGCCCCTTGATGCGCTGCTCAACATATAAAACAATCGAACACAAACTCCTCTCTTTTATATTTCTTGTATTTCCAGGAGATATACCATGTGTCCTTACTTCACAGTCCCTCAGGAAACTGACCCTCTATCCTACGGCAAGGGATAACCTCACACTCTCAATCGTGGGTCAAAGTCCTAAGAAAACAATTGCTATGCAGCCCAGGAGCTTTTCCATTGATACCATGAACCATGCATAGTGCATAATGTGAATGGTTTAGTGCACAAACAAAAGAAAATTAGCATTGTGCATCGTGCGAAACCAATATTTTCATGATTTCCATGCTAACGTTTATGTAATGAGAACAGGCACCGAGCCTTACGCTCATGCTGTCTTCCTTTTTATTTTAGAACAACGGCCTATAGGCATGATTCAACACATAAAACAAATTTAAGTTTATATTTTGACGCTCAAACTCCCCTCTCACCCTACTGTTTAATATTTTGCATTCGTTGATAGGTGAAAATGTCATTTTATGTGTATTTCTTTATAAAGAAAGTGATAAACACGGATAGAAACATAGAAACGAGGGTAAACTGAGGTCAACCTCGTGTTTTACCTTTATTATACATTGCACAAACACACATGTAATTTTCTAGAATTTTTCTTTTACCGTTTCCTAATTTTCTCCATTTAAAACCCATTTTTCACCATTTTTTTGTATTTTTCCTCTATTTTCTTCAATAAAAAATGACTTGAAATTAAGATTGATTGCGGGCTATGGCCCTTAGGTTCCTTAACAGCAAAATTTTAGGTTTTGTTGGCATTATGTCATATTTCCCATTTATTTTGCGAAAAAACTCCATTTTACCCCTTAAACGCGTGTTTTATGGGTTTTATAACAGTGATTTCAGCCATATCTCTTATGATTTTCTGATTTTCAGAGCATAAACTGATAAAACCCATAGAAAACAAAATTATAATGCATAATCAGCCCATGGGAACAATGTTTCATTAAACAAATAGCATAAAAACTCATTTTTTCTTCATAAAATTTGAATTACCGCTTAGGCTTTATGTCTCAAGATCTGAGTTTTGGTACGGGACTATGGGTCAGCATCTTCACAATCAGCAATCTTCATGTCTACATCGATCCGGAAGCAATCTGGTCTCATCCGGACAAGCTTTTCTTCACCATTCTTCATTTTCTTCTTGCACACAAGAACAACCCCTTAGGGGAGAGAGAGGGAGGAGAGAGAAATACTAGATCTGGTTCTTCTCATTCCCACAGCCATTTCACGGGTGAAGACAGTCGATAGGACCGGCAAAGAGGGAGAAGATCAAGGGTATCATCGGTTGGATAGGGTGTTTGTAACCTGCCATCACCCCCATCATGAGAGAGAGCGCAAATTTTGGCGTGATATTGGCGCCTCCATCTCCATCTTCTTTATCTTCTCTCTCCACATTTTTTGCTTCATAAGGTGCATAAAATTTTAGGGGGGTTCCAAACTCAAAAGGCATGCCCAATTTTGGCCTCCCAAGTGTCCATCTTTTCATATCTTGACCATTTTGTGGCCATTTCCCCGTCCTGGCTCCGATTCAAGCTCTGAAAAATCCTGGGCATCCGGCTTGACATCCTGCACGGCCTGGCAACTCCGGACAACCCGCACGGCAGTCTGAAAATTTATCAAAAATCAACAAGTGTCGCTCGGACGCCTTTAGACATCCCCACAGGTGTAACAAATCCTGGAGGTGACGCAACTCCAGCAGAAGGACTAGACGGAGACACTCCATCCATGCCTCCACAGTAACCACCTGAGCTACGCTCCCTAGAACCGCCATGAGAGCGAGGAGTCGCACCTATATCCCGTGCTGACCACGGGCTCACTGCCTCCGTATCTCTATAGCATCCCCCTGACCTTGAAGCACTCCCTCCCTCTGGCCCAAGTCTGGAGTATTGACCTCGTCAGCTCAAAACTGAAGCATCTGATTGCGCCGAAGTAGATCTAGTAGAGCGGCCTGACAATGTCAGAGATAGCTCCTGGTCCGCCATATCTCTGAATCTCACCATCTGATCTAGAGACATGCACGTGAAGATATCCTGCAACTCCTCATCGCTCATCCCTCGACTCATCCTAAAGGTCACATGCACAGACACAAAATGATGTTAGTATAATCAATTTAAATCATACAAAGCACGGTAATATAAATCCTAGAAAAATGATGTCACTTAAAATGCATATCTTATGTATCCTTATAAGCAATTAGTCAACGAATTAAGTGGATGCTCCAAGTATGAAGTATCCTATGGTACCATATCAATCTCCTGACACAACTCCACATACACTGGAAGGTCGATAGACATGTCACCACAAAAGGATGAGTCCACCTTGTTCTCAAAGAATTCTTGGACTCCTGTATTTCCATCATTATTAGCTGATGCTGGCTCCTCTACATGCTACAAGCTTTCGGTTGCCTCCACCCCTTGCAATATCGACCCCTCTATTTGCATTTTGTCCTCATCTATGCTCGGAACATTGCTTTGATCATATACTCTCGCACTTTAGGGAGCTGAAGGTATAACATACCACCATCAAGGTTGTTGGGGGTTTGGATAGAAGATTACCTGTTCACAAACACCTATAAGAGAGATTAAACTATTGTGACATGTACCATGTCGTAATACAATTAACAAACAAATGAGTTCATGCACCTGTTCACAATGGGCCGGCAACACAAAGGTGTCGTGCAAATCCGTCCATTTTTTTTCGGAATCTATTTCGCGAAATCCAGATGGACCTCGTCGAACTGTTGCTCCAGCTCCTTCAAGTACCACTTTGAACCACTACACATCGAATAGTATCATGGAGAAGCTACGGTAATCCACTGTAACAATACTTTGCAAGTTTCTGAAATACTCTATCTCATCTATAACCCTGTTTGGATCTGTTGCTCGTCGTCGGCTCTCCTACTTGAACCTTGCCATGATACCGCAGTCCATTGCGGAGCGCATTTTGTCAATATGCACCACACGAAAATGCTGCCCCTGCAACCATGCTGCACTATATATTTTGTACTATACATTGAAACACTCAAATTAGTTGTCGCATATAAAATATAGATACTACAAATCCTAAACACATCATCACCTTTGGACTACATCCCCTCAAGAATTCCCACTCCTCCTTTGAGACCTCCACCCCTTCGCGAGACATTGCAGTCAAAGCTCCATGCGACCATTGCGTTGACATGAACCGTGGCATCTCCTCCATGCCCTTGGGATATCGAATCGGTCGATGGCGTGTACTACATCGAAATTTAGATCGCGCTTCCTCTTGATCTTGCCTAGTGATCTAGTACTTAGCGAGCCACGTCTCCATAAAGGCATGGTGCAACATACAAAAGTGATTCCCCTTCTCCTCCATTGCAGGATCCATTCTTTTTTCTACCCCATTTTCAACCACCACATCTCCAGTCAGTCTATCATCATCCTTCAACGACCATAGCATTTTGTTGTTCGGATCCACCATTGGTAGCCATGGTGAAATATGCACTCATACCTCAGACACCAACCAACCTTCAGCCATGCTACCTTCTGGCAGAGCTCATTGTCGCACAAAGCCTTTCAGTGTTTTCATGAAGCGCTCCAAGAAGAACATCCATCGCGTATGGACAAGTCCAGCAATCTCCACTTCATCTAAAGATGCACAAGAAGGTGGATTTGTATCGTGAGCATGCTGGTAGGCAAGTATTTCTCAAAGAGAGAGATCGTCTCCATTTCTCCCTGCCTCACAGATTCAATAGAGGACATCTTAATCTCCTTCTGTGAGATCCATTGCACTAAAGTTGACAACCTGTAAATGGCCCCGCGTATTTCTAGAGTAAGGCATCCTGCGATCGTGATAAGTAGTACAAACTGTCACAAATGAGAAAGCATTATGAACAATGACTACAATCCAAATAGCAAAATGCACAGGCCACTTCAATCCATTCGTAGTACAAACCTGACATATCTTATGCCAATCATGGGATTTTAGCCTTGATAATTGGTCATCTTTAGAAAATGCAAACTTGAGAGAACACATCATACCTGTTGGAGTGTGGATAGACTTTACTATTTTCTTCACAATGCACTCTTATTTAGTGGACAAAACCCAAGGAGTGAGAGGTAGCTGCACACGACCATCAGCACTCGACTGGGGCCAAAGCGCCTCCATCTTGCCTACCTCCTTCAAATCCATTCATGCCCCTATAGTGTCTCTCTTTCCTGTGATGTGGTCCCATAGCAAGGTGCCCACGTTCTTGAAAATATGCATTGGATCCAACAAGTGGTTGATTTGTAAGTGGGTCCAATATGGCAACTCATAAAAAACTGAGAACCACCGCATTCCGTTTGGATGTGATTCCGCGTGGACCATTTTCATCTCGTATCAGCTTTTGCGGATTTCATACGTGTTGGAGGTCATCCAAGAAAACCTTTCCTGAGTTCATGACCCTCTGGCAAGAAAGCGGCGTGTCATTGATATACCATCTTCTTCATGGTTTGCGATCTTCGGGAGTCTAACTGTGGCCCACACAATGGACATGCATGATAACTTGAGGTAACTAGACCTGTTCCAACACCTCTATCCAGTGAATAAAAACTTGAACAAGAAAAAATATAGATATTACCAATGAGAATGGAAGCCTATTTACCTAAGCACTCTCCGAATCTCGGAAAGTCGTGCATCAACCACATGAGAATGGCTCAAATATTGGCAGACTGTCAACCATCGCGCTTGCTCATATCTTGCACGGTGACCTCCTCCTCCCACAAAATCTTAAGCTCATTGACTAATGGATGAATATACACGTCCATATTTTTGACTTTGTAGCGGCCGAGGACGAGTAAGCTAATGATGAGATGTCCTTTCTTTGTAGAAAGCCATGGAGGGATATTGTAGTTGACAAGGACTATAGGCCACACACTGTAAGAAGTTGAGCGCAGACCGAATGGGTTTATGCAATCCATTGCAAGACCAAGCCGAAGATTCCTTGGCTCTCGGGCAAAGCCTGGGAAGGTAGAGTCAATGTGGCTCCATGCGCGTTAATCCGCTGATATTTGTTGAACTCCATCTGTGGACCTATTCTGCGCATACCATGTTATCAAGCTCGCCATGCCGGACGTACAAAACATGTGGTTTATGCGGGGGATAAGCGAAAAGTGTCTAAGAACATTTTGAGGGATGGTTTGCGCTTGCAAGTCCTGTCAATATCTATGAGCACCACACTTTGGACATATCTCCATAGTCTCGTATTCTCCTCGAAACAGTATGCAATCAATGATACATGCATGGATACTATTGTAGTCCATGCCAAGCTTTCGTAAAACATGTCATGCATCATCACGAGACTCGGGCATGGTATTTTCAGGTGGTAATATATGATATTTCAATAACTTGAAAAAAATTATAAAACACCTTGAAAAAGCACAAAATTTTTTAATGATAGTGTCGAAAAGAAATCAACGAAGCATACGTACAAGGTACCTGAACAACTCGGTCACACTCGCATCGCTGCACCTATATTTTGCTTGCACACTTAGGAGTGCAAGGAGTGTCTTCAGACGAGATACTCGGCACCCATCATATAATGGTATGGATTCTTTCTCTCTAAGCAAATCAAAAGTCTTGACATCCATGGGAATCAATGCATCGATCATTGCCACCATCTTAGGCTCCAAGATTGTAGGTAGGTCTGGAAGGCTGCCTGTCTCCTCTGGTATTGACAGTATAGATTGGCTAGTACCTTCCAAGTGGTGGATTGGCTCAGGCACTCCATCCATCGCATGCCCACGAACTCTTCTAATTGGCCGCAAAGGGTGCACTCTTCCTTGGGATGAGACGTCACCTCCCTGGATAGAAAATTTGTCAGCCACACCCAATCTTCTTGTATATGGTATTCAATTAGCTTGTGAGTACAATGCATGATTAATATTAACTTTTCTTACCGTTTGCTGAAAATCCGCAATTGCCTAATCAATGATCTCAGATTGAAACTTTCCAAAGTGTCGTACGTGTTCTATAGACAATCGGCGTTTTTGTCTAATTGCTAGCTTGCATTGAGAGGAAGGACATGGGACATGCTGATTAAGATATGCCTCGCAATCTTGAACAACAAGACCTTCATCGTTTTCCATTTTTTCTACGTTATGACAAATAATTTGTTTTTGTTATCATTCTTTTTTTCTTTCTTAAATTGTTTGAGAAGGGATTTCTTCTCTTGTAACTCAACAAAAATTAACGTATGTAAGTCTCCACCCACCCACCCACAGATTAACATATATATATCGGAGTGTTTTCCGTCTCGTGGTGTTGCACCGGACCTTGCCACTACTCTCTCTTTGTTTTTTATCCATTCATTATTTCCTCTCCTTCCATCTCTCTCTCTTTTTCTCTTTCTTTATTATGTTGTATATTTATTCCCTCTCTCTCGTTCCTTCTTCTTTTTTCTCTTCCTCTCCCTCTCTCATTTTCTTTAACAATCACGACTACGACTACGATGAAGACCACGACCACGACTACGACTATGACTACGACTACGACTACGACCATGACCACGACCAAGACCAGGACTACAACTATGACTATGACTAAGACTATGATGACCACAACCACGACCACGACTACAACTACGACTACGACTACGACCACGACTACAACTACAACCACGACCATGACCACAACCACGACCATGACCATGACTACGACTATGACTACGACTAGGACGACCATGACCACGACCACGACTACGACCACGACCACAACCACGACCACGACCACGACCACGACTACGACCACGACCACGACTACGACAACGATGACCACGGCCACGACTACGACTATGACTACGACCACTACCACGACCACGACCATGACCACGACCACTACGACTACGACTACGATGACCACGACCACGACTACGACTATAACTATGACCACGAGCACAACCATGAGTACGAGCACGAGCATGAGCACGAGTACGAGCATGAGTATGACCACGACCACGACCACGACCACGGCCACGACCACGACCACGACTACAACGATGACTACGACCACGACCACGACTATGACTACCACTACCACCACCACCACCACCACCACCATGACTACTACGACTACGACTACGACTATGGTGACCATGACCATGACTATGACTATGACTACGACTACGACTACAACTACGACCACGACCACAACCACGACCACGACTACAACTATGACTACGACCACGACCATGACCACGACCATGACCACGACCACGACCACGACCACGACTTTGACTACGACTACGACTACGACTACGACTACAACTACAACTATGACAACCATGACCACGACTATGACTACGACCATGACCACGACCACGACCATGACCAGAACCATGACTACCACTACCATTACCACTACCACTACCACTACCACTACCACTACCACTACCACTACCACTACCACGACAATGACTACAAAATCTACCACTAGCACTACCACTATCATGACTATGACCACTATAATAAACAAGAAAAGAAGAAGAAGAAAAAAAAAACAATAACAACAACAACAACTACTACTACTACAATAAATAAGAAAAGAAGAAAAAACTACTACTACTACTACTACAATAACAAAAAACAAGAAAAATAAACAACAATAAACAAGAAAAGAAAAGAAAAAACTACTGTTACTACTACTACAACAAACAACAACAATTAATTTCCTTTTCTCTCTTCATCTCCCTCTCTCATTTCCTCTCCCTCCCTCACCCTCTCCCTCTCTTTCTCTCTTTCCCTATCACGTTTAATTTTTTTTCTATTTTTCTCTCTCCTCTCCCTCTCTCGTTTCCTTTTCTCTCTTTCTCTCCCTTTCTCATTTCCTCTCCCTCCCTCATGCTCTCCCTCTCTTTCTCTCTTTCCCTATTATGTTTAGTGTATTTTCTCTCTCCTCTCTCGCTCTCATTTCCTTTTCTCTCTTCCTCTCCCTCTCTCATTTCCTCTCCTTGCCTCACTCTCTCCCTCTCTTTCTCTCTTTCCCTATTAGGTTTAATGTTTTTTCTCTCTTTTTCTCTCTCCTCTCCCTCTCTCATTTTTTCTCTCTCCTCTCCCTCTCTCATTTCCTTTTTTCTCTCTCTCCCTTTCTTGTTTCCTCTCCCTCCCTCACCCTCTCCCTCTCTTTCTCTCTTTCCCTATTAGGTATATAGGTTTTTTCTCTCTTTTTCTCTCTCCTCTCTCTCATATTTTTTCTCTCTCCTCTCCCTCTCTCATTTCCTTTTCTCTCTTTCTCTTTGTCTCTCATATACGCTCCCTCCCTCACCCTCTCCCTTTGTTTCTCTCTTTCCCTATTAGGTTTAATGTTTTTTCTCTCTTTTTCTCTCTCCTCTCCCTTTCTCATTTCCTTTTCTCTCTTCCTCTCCCTCCCTCACCCTCACCCTCTCCCTCTCTTTCTCTTTTTTCCTATTATGTTTAACATCTTTTCTCTCTTTTTCTCTCTCCTCTCCTTCTCTCATTTCTTTTCTCTCTCCTCTCTCTCTCATTTCCTTTTGCTCTCTTCCTCTCCCTCTCTCATTTCTTCTCTCTTTTTCTCTCTCCTCTCCTTCTCTCATTTTTTTTCTCTCTCCTCTCCCTCTCTCATTTCCTTTTGCTCTCTTCCTCTCCCTCTCTCATTTCTTCTCCCTCCCTCACCCTCTCCCTCTCTTTCTCTCTTCCCCTATTATGTTTAATGTTTTTTCTCTCTTTTTCTCTCTCCTCTCCCTCTCTCATTTTCTTTTCTCTCTTCCTCTTCCTCTCTCATTTCCTCTCCCTCCCTCACCCTCACCCTCACCCTCTCTTTCTCTCTTTCCCTATTATGTTTAACATCTTTTCTCTCTCCTCTTCTTCTCCCATTTTTTCTCTCTCCTCTCCCTCTCTCATTTCCTTTTGCTCTCTTCCTCTCCCTCTCTCATTTCTTCTCCCTCCCTCACCCTCACCCTCTCTTTCTCTCTTCCCCTATTATGTTTAATGTTTTTTCTCTCCTTTCCTCTCCCTCCCCCTCTCTTTCTCTCTCCCTCCCTCTCCCTCTTCCTCTCTTTCTCTCTTTTAATGTTTTCCTCTCCCTCCCTCTCCCTCTCCCTCTCTCATTTCCCTATTATGTTTAATGTCTCCCTCCCTCTCCCTCTCCCTCTCTCATTTCCCTATTATGTTTAATTTCTCCCTCTCCCTCTCTCCCTCCCCCTCTCTTTCGCTCTCCCTCCCTCTCCCTCTCCCTCTCCCTCCCTCTTCCTTTCCCATTTCCTCCCTCTCTCATTTCCTCTCCCTCTCTCAATACATAGGAATTATACCAAAAATAAGTAAAAGGGAGAGAGAAAACTCCCTCTCCCTCTCTCATTTTCTCTCCCTCTCCCTCCCCCTCTCCCTCTCCCTCTCTCATTTCCTCTCCCTCCCTCTCCCTCTCCCTCTCCCTCTCTTTCTCTCTCATTTTCTCTCACTCTCTCAATACACACGGATTATACCAAAAACAAGTAAAAGAGAGAGAGAAAACTCCCTCTCCCTCTCTCATTTTCTCTCCCTCCCCCTCTCCCTCTCCCATTTCCTCTCCCTCCCTCCGCCTCTTCCTCTCTTTCTCTCTCATTTCCTCTCCCTCTCTCAATACACACAAATAATATAAAAAACAAGTAAAAGAGAGAGAGAAAACACAAAAGCAAAGCAAGAATGGACAATGCACTCATCATAAAGGCTCGAAAAAGGGTTTGGCGGCTCCTCTTTGCAACGGCAGCTCCTCTTCGCCCTCTGTACACCTCCTCCTCTTCTTCGCGAACGGCGGTGGCGGCAGCAATGGTGAGAAGCCTTCTTTCTCCTTCTTTCTCTCTTTCTCTCCCTCTCAGCAAGATAGTCGCTCTCCCTCTTGGTCTCCCTTTCGCTCTCTCTTTCGTAAATGTGCAAAAAATGATGCGCTCGGGTTTTGGCCAGCGTTTTTTCCCTCTGGGTATCGTCGCTATTTGCGACGCTAATAGCGACGCCACGATTTGTCGTCGCTAATGGGCATCGTTATAGCCTCATATCCTTGTAGTGTAAGATCTTATTTGCGTGTAACGTTTTGGACCTTGTGTGTGTGTTCGTGATCACAGTCGTTCATGCACGAGGACGGGCGAGTGGTTTTGTCACCGAGTGGAGAGCTTCCAGTTGTTCACACCTACTAGTCCACGTCGTCTGTGATCGCGTACCATATTTTCTAAATTTTTTATTTTTGCAAAAAAAACCATAAAAACATTTAAAAATTGTCCAAATTCCATAAAAATTCAAATAAAATGAAGAGAATTGCAAAAAATCATACAAAAAAATCTACAATTTTCTAAAAAAGTGAAGTATCTCATCTTAATGCAAAACACCATTAAAAAATAGAAAATATTACAATTAAAAAATCACAAAACTTTAATATGTCATATAAATTTCATAAAAATTAGAATTTTTTAAAAAAAGTACAAATAATTTCTCATTATGATTATGATTTGTTAAAAATACATAAAAATTTAGAAAACATGTTCGAAATGATTTATTTGAAGAGAAAACAACTTCAACAATATGCCATTGTGGAAATTTCCAAAAAGGGTTGTTTTAATGCCTTAAAAACAAAACAAATACCAAAGTCCATAAAGATAAAAAGTTTTTTTAAAAAACAAAAAAAAACAAAACCAAACCCAACTTACCACACATAATGAAACATTTAGGAAAATCCATTAAAAGAAAGAGAAAACACAACACAACACAAACCCAACCCATAATTATGCACGTGCCAAACCCTTTTATGTCCTCGTTCCTTTTATATTAGGACTTGGTTTTTTTGTAACTTCTAGGAGGTCAACTGCCACATACCACCTTATTGTTGCGTACAAGGATTTTCCAATTTCTTTTGGATTGTTTAGAAGTGGGATTTTGTACGACAAACCTTGCGGGTGTCCACACGCCACCACATTTTTTTTCTTTTCCTCCTTCACATGCACCATCACACACAAGTAATTGTAATTAAAAACCAACCAAGCGTTGCACCCAAAAATTTAACAAAGTGCATATCCTAAATTTTAAATGTTAAGAAATGGGCTCTTATTTTATAAAAAGAACCCTGCCATTACATGAGCACATTGCACCATAAGTTACTTAATTTGGTAAACTTAAATCCATTCACATGTGCATGCGCTAGACACACAATTAATTTGTAATTAATAATGAACCCCCAAAGTCACGCATACATACACTTTGCGCCACAAATCATATAATTTTTAAAAATGAATTGCATTTGTAGGGACCCCTAGTCCAATCAAGTCAGTGTAAGTTGGGGTTGTTGGGCTACACAAACGACTCACCATGCATTCACATGTTAATTTAATAATGAGTTGTGCTTAATTGATCATCTAATAAAATGAGTCATATAGTTTTCGCTCATCCACTTCATTGCACCATAGATATATGCCTTAGGATTATGGGGATTGGGATTTTTCTTGGTCAAAGATAAAGATCTTGCCTGTATATATTTATTGTGATGGTCGGAGTCTATGGTGGTTTAGCCTTGATTTCTATATTATGTCTGGATATAGACTGCGTGGAATTTTATTTCCTTTTGAGTGTTTGATTATCAGGTTTGTGGGCACTTGAATGTATGCATCACATGAAGCTTTCGATCGCATATGTGCATAGATCATGTCGAATTTTTTGTAGGATGTGAAATGTTGGGGGAGGTCAAGTCTAGTCCAATCAATGTGTTGTTGTTGCTATTTTTGTTTCTCCTATTATTTATTTCATTGGTGTTACGTATGGGTTTTTTAAGAATCCTTCCTCATTTTCCTGGTTGTGTGTGTGTGTGGATACTCTAGTGTGGTCTAAATGGCATCTTCTTTTGCTCCCCCACTTTTGATCCAATATGTACCATTACCGGTTCATGATTATTCTCTTCTCTTGGATGCTCACTGTATCCAAAAGACTGGCCTTCATCTTTTTGTAGCCTTGAAGTTCCTCCCGTAGATGCAAAGCTCTATTATTCTTTCATGGAGACTTACAACAAGCTATCATGCTTGGTTTATGGCCTTGGTTTACGGCCGTCCATTTTCTCGATCCCCTATTATTGTCAATGAGGCCTTGTTCCTTCCTTTTGTAGCTTTCCATGTGCCTAGTGGAAGTCAATTATTATCTAGTACGAGGATCCTTGCCTTATTGTAGAAGGAAACCTCTACTCCTTTGGTAGCACATAAAGTTATCACTAGTTCAAGAGTATCAGTAACACATATTTTCTCTCCTTTATGGAAACAATTATGCCAATTCCTCCAAGATATCTTTGTGTCAAGAAAGCGTGCTTCAAAGTGTTTGTCTAGAGAACTCTTCATGGCCTCTATCAAGATCCTATAAGGGGTTAATATTAATTGGACAACCTTTTTGTTGGCCAAGATGGATCAACATTTTCAACGAGTCACGAAAGGTCAACTCACTAATGTGTCCTATGGATTTTTTCTACAGAAAATCGTTTAGTTGTTGGCATCTCCCCCCAAGTGGCATTCCTCTGTCTGATCCTATTTCACTTCCGCAACAGACTCCTTCACTTGTTCCTTCTCCTCCTACGGAAGTCAATTCAGATATAGTGGATGTACCCCCTAGTAGAATCATTTGAAAGAAGCACCACACATAGGGTCCTTCTAATCCTCTACATGTTTCAACCCTTGTGGTACAAATTCAGATCCCTAAAGTGTCTGGTATCTCCCTTCCCTCATTCTTGTCTTGTACCAATCTCTTTGTAGCACAATGGGAAGGACAACTGGATCCACAGATTCTTCTCTGGATCTATGATGTCTCACAGCTAGTTTCTAGTGTTTAGAATGCTTTGGAGACTTCCATGACTTCATGTCTTCATACCATTTATACGGGAGTGTATACTTCTTTGCAAGACAAGATGGATTCTTTGACTAGTCAGCTTAGCAATGCTCTTGCAAATTTAGCTTTTGAAAAGATTGCTTTGAGTGATAATCATACACAAATGATTGCAGCTATGGTTTTGATGGATTCACATAGCATGCCATGATTAAGGAGTTAGAAGACAAGTTTGCCACTCTAGAGGAAGCAAATGTGTCCTTAACCAAAGAGAAGGATGATGCCCTTGCGGAAATGATTGAGTCAACTCGCAAGTTTGGTATTTGTGAGGGTCAACTACAACATTCTCAAGAGACTATAGAGTCACAAAAGAAATTTATTGATGAACTTAATTAAAAAGCTGCCACTCTTTCTATTCCTCCTCCAGTCCCCATGATGTCTTCTTTTGTGTCTAAGGACAAACTAGATCATTTGCAACAAAAGGCTAAACTGTGTGATGGATTTTCTACCAAGGTAGAGTGCCTTCAATAGTTCATGAATTGTGCCTAGGAGGATCTTGTCCATTATACTAAATTGGTGTCACCCCCATCATCTTTTTGGATTCAGTATTAGCAGCATCACTTTGCATTATATATCTCCTTGAGTAATGTGGATTTAGAATCTCCAAAGGATGGGTGGTAGAATATATGGTCAATAGATTTACTTCTTTAACTGTACATGCTTGTTTTCCTCTTATTGGCATCATAGTTTTTAAAAAAGTGGTGTATACATGTTCAAAAAATTCACTTCAAAGTGTGAGAATACACAAGTAGTCTAGAGGTGCCTCTCTTCCCCTAGTGGTGGGTGGTTAGGTGTATTTTTCTTATCTCAACTAAAAAGTACATGTTTATATATTCAAAAAATGCAAAATTAGTGGAGATGTTTCCTCCCCTTGGTGGGCATTTGACTGCTTTTAGATTTTTCTTCATGTGTATCACCATGGAGCTCCATAAATAAAACTCCTTCTCTTTGCAAAATTTCTCTCTTAGACACACTCTTACTCTCTCTTTACAAGTTGTAAAATATCAAAACACCTTCTCTCATGTTTTTTCTTTTCCAGGTGGTTGTAAAAACCTCTTAAAAATCCATTTCTAAGTTTTTCCTCCCTTTTTAACTCATGCACAAAAAGCCATTGATTTTTCCTATTGTTCCAAGTGGAAAGCATACCATTGATCACTCATAAATCTATCACTTGTATAAACACCACTACTAGCACATATGCAAAAGACAAACAAACTACATATTTTTATATTTTTCATAATATATCCACATTTAGTGTTGTCTCATGTCAAAAAATTTCACACGTGCACGTGCGGATGCATGTGCGTGTGCATGTGTGCACGCATACTAAGTCTTCACACACACACATGAAATTTTACATATTCATGTCTATGCATCCCAACCAAATGTCACTCTTGTCACAATGATAATAATTCATTGCTCAAATCATACATTCACACAACCATAAATTCATACATACTCATGGACTCTTAACACCCAACTCCAATTCTCGGGGGGATGCACCTATAAAAAATCATCTATAAGAAATGCCATTTGTTTACATGCTATAATGCCATAAAATGACCCCTTTTACTTTACTAAAATTATAGGTTTTTTCAATTTATAATCACAAAATTCATTTTATAAATATAATCTTACAAATTTTACTAAATAAAATATCATTTCCTTTTAACTCACATCATGTCTTACATGTTCCATAAGGTGGAATTCCTCGAACCCAATTACTCCCATTCATTTACACCACATGCTTAAATTCATAATACTAAAGGGATATGTGTGTGTGTGTGTATAAATAAGAAGATTGTGAACAGTGAGAAAGATAGAGACAGAGAATGGGAACAACTGTGAGAAGCCGTATGCTCACCCACATTCTTTATGTTTAATTACACATTATATCAAATGATTACAACACACTAAGGTCTATAAGACCATTCACACCAAGTACTAAATAAGTCTAAAGCCACTGACTTATTTAATGTCCCACACTTGCTGATACAGCTGGACATAGCTAAGACTTTGTCAGCGGTCACACACCATATGAGCTTGAAGTCTCAACACTCCCCCTCAAGCTCAAGACAATAGTTGCACACCAAGCAGTTGTCTAAAAACAGTGAACTTATCTTTACCCAAAGACTTGGTAAAGATATCTGCAAACTGTTCATCAGTCTTCACACGCATGAGATCAACCCTCCCTGTAAGAACCATCTCTCTAATGAAGTGGTAGTGTACCTCAATGTGTTTTGTCCTAGCATGGTATATTGGGTTCATGGACAGGAGTACACTACTAAGATTGTCACATAGCAGAGCCATTGGAGCATCTAGCTATATGTCCAAATCAGCCATAAGCTTAAGCAGCCATGCAATCTCACATGCTACCAATGCAGCACCCCTGTACTCTGCCTCAATACTCGATAAAGCAATTGTAGGTTGCTTCTTGTTGCTCCAACTAATCATTCCGCTTCCAAACCCAAAAGCATAGAAACTTGTAGATCTTCAGTCATGAGCATCCTGCCCAATCTGCATCCGTATATCCAACCAGTTTCAAGGGCTTATCTCTCACATAGAACAACCCATAATCTACAATGGATTTAACATATCTCATAATGTGCCTAACCACATTCACGTGTGGCTTTTTGGGCTTCTACATAAACTGGCTTATGAGCCCTATAGCATAGCTCAAGTCAGGCCTAGTAATGGTCAAATAAATCAAACTACCAACCATCTGCATGTACATAGTCACATCCTCAACTTCAGCCCCAATGCTCATATCTAGCTTTACATTCTGATCAAGAGGTGTATCCAGTGGTTTGCATTCAGCCATGCCATACTTCTTCAGCATTTCCATGGCATAGTGCTTTTGCATCAGACATAAACCATTTTCAGCTGTAACCACCTCAATGCCCAAGAAATATTTCAAATCACCTAAGTCTTTCATGTCAAATTCAATTTTCAGCATCTTCATTACATGATGTATGCCCAAGTCATCATCACGAGTGATTATCAAATCATCAACATATATGACCAGCACTACCAAGCCAGTGTCAGCCTTTTTCGTAAATAGGATATGATCAACCCTGCCAACATCAAATCCCAAGCTCTACATGTAGTTAGTGATCCTTGCATGCCAAGATCTCAAAGCCTTCTTTAGCTCGTACAATGTTTTTTTCAGCCTACATACATAGTGCTAAAAATCAGGGTGTACATACCCTTCCAGCTGATTCATATAGATATCCTCTGCCAAGTCACCATTGAGGAATGCATTCTTCACATTCATCTACTGAAATTTCCAGCCTCTAGCAGCAGCCAAAGCAATCATAGTGTGTATGGTTGCCATCTTGGCAACAGGGTTGAATGTTTTCTCATAATCAAGTCCATACTATTGGGCATTCCCCTTAGCAACTAGCCTGGCTTTGTACCTTTCCGCACTGCCATCCGACTTGCATTTGATTTTGTAGACCCATTTGCAACCAATGGTCTTTTTCCCTTCAGGCAGTGGCACAAGATCCCATGATTTATTTTCATCCAAGGCATTCATTTATTCATCAATAGCTGCACACTAGTTCTCATCTTTTACTGCTTTAGCATATGTACCTGCTTCTTTGATCTCCATCACTTTTTTCATGTAAGCATAGTGCTTTGCAGAATAGCCATTGTACGTCAACCTATCGACAAGATATTTGAATCTTTGCGAGCGTCTTAGCTATGGTGCATTGCTCAATTACCCTCTCTCATGAGATGCAATGTACCTGATGTGCCTCGTGCCATGCGTATAGATAGTCAAAATACCAAGCTCACTGTCTAAAGTATTAGCAGACTCATATCTAGAAGTTATCCTACCGGGTGTCATCATACCAAATGCATCCTGAATAGCTTTCTCTTTTCCTTTGCTGTCCAAGATATCATATCTCCCCGTCACTAACATACTAGTTTCAGTGGACGATGAGCTGCCAGAGCTCCTCAATTTACATGTTCAAGGAGATACTATCTAACCACTAGGACCTGTCATAGTAGTACTCTACTGCAAATTGGCTATAGATACATGAGTAGAAGTCATATCCAATGGCACTACAGCCGGTGATATATACCAAGAGGCTATCTCATCAAAGATAACATCCCTGCTCACCAAAGTCTCCCCGATAGAGGGATCATAGCACTTTGTATACCTTTTTCTCTTGCGAATATCCAATGAAAACACACATGCGCTTTTGGATCCATCTTCTTCCTTTTCTCATTTGGGATGTGCACATAAGCAAAAAAGCCAAAGACTTTCATGTGACATACATCTGGCTTATATCCATATAGCTTCTCAAACGGTGTCATCTCATGAATACCTACAGTGGGAGTCTGATTCAAGATATACATGGCTATCATGACAGCCTCAGCCCAATAATAAAGTGGCATCTTCTTCTGGTTCATCATGACACGAGCATCTTCCATCAATACCCTATTCTTACGCTCAGCCACTCCATTCTGTTGTGGAGTGTAGCGGCAGGTAAGCTACCTATGTATTCCATTTTCAGCCAAAACATTATCAAACTCTTTTGACACATACTCCCCATCGCTATCTGATCTCAAGAAAGAGATATAGCAGTCAAATTCCTCTTCAGCCTACTTTTTAAACTGTTGAAAAACAGCAAACACCTCATCCTTTGTCTGCAAAATATACACCGAAGTATAGCGACTATAATCATCAATGAATGTCACATAGTACTTCGAGCCTCCCACAGATGCATTATGGGCTGGCCCCCAAACATCAAAGTGCAATAATTGCAATGGACGTGTATTTTGCCTTACATGCCTGACAAATGGCAACCTCGACTGCTTACCAAATTGGCAAGCATCGCATACATGACCAATGTCTATGTATTGGAACTTGGGTAGACCTGTAACAAGATGTTTTTTCTGCATAATTTTCAACCTCTTCAAATTCACATGTCCCACTCTCTTATGCTAAATTTCCAAATCTTTGACAGTGCTAGAACCATGGGCAAACATAGCCGAATTTAGCTCTAGAAAAGTGGCATCAAGAGTAAACATTTTGCCATTCTTGTGACCGTGAGCAATCAACTTGCATCCATTTCCAAACTCTTCAATAAAGCATCCATGCTTATTGAACCTAACCTGCAAGTTTTGCTCCGTCATTTAACCTACAGATAATAAGTTTTTCGTTATCGATGGGACATGTAGTACATCATGCAAATTTTTCTTTCTGCCATCATGAACCACAAGAGGCACTTTGCCTTTATGCTCAATATTGTGTTGCATGTCATCACCTATGCATACATAGCCATGTCTTTCAGCTGTCATGTCAGTGAACCAATCACTATGAGGGGTCATGTGGCTTGATGCCCCTGAATCAATGTACCACACTGCATCATTAGTGGATTTTTTAGCAACCCTATCTTTCACATACTACATGGCAAACAATCTATCTCCTGAAGCATCATTTGTCTGACTGGACATAGCAAAATGTCCATGCTATTTGCCCTTCTGATTGGCTTGCTTCTTCCAGCACTCCTTGGAAATATGACCATACTTCTCACAGTAATGACAATCCTTATCCTTATTCGGATTGTTAGATGGACACTGCTGTTGCTAGGAGAGCCTCTACCTCTAGGAGTAGATCTTCCCCTTGCCTCTAAAGTTTCCACCACCTCTTGCATTTGATACCTGCTAGTTGTTATTGCCATAGGATGCATTTTGCTAGCCTCCTTTACCAGAACCATAGCCTCTACCACGGCTACCATAGCCGCGCTGATTGGAATAAAAGACTACATCCTTACTTTTGGAACTGCTTGACCCTCTAGCCAAGCCAATTTTAACCTCCTCATGGATAAGCAATGCAACCAGTTCATTGAAAACATGCATTTTAGCCCGCACATACACAAAAGTATCAAAAGACTTATACTAAGGCCCCAAGCCATTCAAAGTCACATCAACCATGTCTTCATCTTCAACCTGTGATCCAACAGATGCCAACTGATCTGCAATGGTCTTGATCTCTGTGACATAATCCGATATAGATCTGCTCTTTCTCTTCATATTGTTAAATTTCTGCTTTAACTGGATCTTTCTAGCACTTGTAATGGTGCCAAAGTACCTGATCAAAATGTCCCACGCATCCTTAAGAGAGCTACAAATCATTATTTGCATTACCATGGCATCCGATATACATAGAGATAGCCAGTGCAACACCCTGTGAGCTCTTTCTGTCTAAGCTCGGTGTAGTCATCTATGATCAGTTGTAGGTCTCTTTGGGAGCTCAGGTTCAACTTCTACTCCAGTCATCAACTCCCAATATCCTTTCCCGATTAAGAAGTTCTCCATGCAGAACTTCCATATGGCATAATTATGGCTATCCAATTTCTCCCCCACAATTTGGGTAATATTGTCTATCCTTTCAGCATTTGCCATGTCATAAACAATGCCTGACCACCTGCAAGTCAACAAGTCTAACTGACTAATTGCAAAATTTGACTATTTATGATAGTTTTCTGCACCAAACTTACTATTAAAACCATAATATTTCAGCCCATCAACATCTCAAGACCATCCACATACATATGACATAACCCGTAGGTACATCAGTTAGTACATAGACCATGTAGTTGCTTTAATTCTGTATCATGCAACCTTACTGCCAAGGTATATATATACGATCTGAAATTTGTAGGCTATAAATGACCAGCCGCTGATTTACAACAAAAAACAAGGTGTATGCATGTCATACATGTCCCAAAATCTCACACACATCTGCTAATACATGTAGCGTTCCATACATGATCATTCAGGTAAATACTAGTGCATCTACATTAAGTACCAGTATCAAATATCTTGATTTTAGGTTGCAATTGAAAAATATTCAGCAAAGCAAGGTTCATCCAGCTCCAAAATGTTCTCAAAGTACTTCATACATGTGTTATGAGATGTAGGGGACAATACATGATCATACAGACAGCCATAGACACTCTGTCTTCAATAGACAATGTCATAAAATGCATTCCCTGTTTGTAACCAGCCAAGATAACATCACTGTATTTGTTTCTAGCTTCAAATATTAGCATACAATTGCTTTCTCAATCCACAAGACATTTACCAAGAAAATACCAAAGCATACATCTCATAGGAGTCAATCAAGGTCATGTTCTGCTTCAATATAAACCAATGCATGCTTCCAACAGTTTATGATAGTTTTCCAGCTTGTCATACATTCTCAAATTTGTATATTACAACACATAAATCTTTGTTCAAAATGAGGAGATGAAGCCCTTGAATCAGCCCAAAGTCATGTCACAGAGCATAAGCACAACATCCTCAAGTGTCCAGCATCAATCATTGCCATTTAGGCATTAGATGAGCATAGCCAGGGAGCTTGAATCATCAAGATAGGGGATTCCCCTATTTTACACACTTGTAAACTATTCTTCACAATCCAAAATTGAGTATGTGGTGGTCAATCTCAGTACCAAGTGTCAACAGTTGATGTCAAGGATCATTTCCACTATATCCAAGAGTGTCATAAGGAAGAATAAGCTGCCACTAAGCTGGAGTAGAAGCTGGAGAGGGCTGATACAAGTAGAAGCAGATTTGGACAGCTAGCGTGAATTTTCACTTGTTGTTCTTGGGACTGGGTAGCAGTAGTTAATAGACCATAAGCCTCAATCAAGGCTCTATACAGGCTTGGATAAGTCTAGACCAAGTCTAGAGCAAGTCTCCATTGCAGACCAAGAGTGAACAGGATGCCAATCTCCATTGCAAACTGCGGTGAAGTTGCCCTATGAACTGAGTTGAAAGCTCACTGTCTTGAGCTAAACACAAGCTCTAAGAAGCCATGCAAGGCATCCACAAAACCAAGCTCTAATACCATGTGAACAGTGAGAAAGACAGAGACAGAGAATGGGAACAACTGTGAGGAGCTGTATGCTCACCCACATTCTTTATGTTTAATTACCCATATATATCAAATGATTACAACACACTAAGGTCTATAAGACCATTCATACCAAGTACTGAATAAGTCTAGATCCACCGACTTATTTAATGTCCCACACTTGCTGATACAGCTGGACACAGTTAAGACTCTGTCGACAGTCACACACCATACGAGCTTGAAGTCTTAACAAAGATTAAGAGTCAAATACACATGCCACAAAAACATAACAAGGCATCTAGTATACTAAGCTCCCTTTGAATATATAATATTGACAAATGAGTCCATAAACATAAACTCAAACCTCTCTCTTCACTCATGTTAATAAAATAAGCTATCTTCATTCCATGCCTCTCTCAATATGTGAAGTTTGAGAAGAAACGTGATCCTCACACTAGGGCCCATTCAGGGAAGTTACTATATGTATATCCTCTACATCACGTGTGTTCAAGGTCTATTTATAAATATCCTTATCTATGAGTTTTTCTTGAATAAAACATAACGCTTTTCTATTCAATTTGTAAATAATCATTTTATATTACACCCTTTTGTATGTAAAAAATATATAAAAATAGTATTTTAAAAATACTTTATTTTGAACCCATGTGATGCACACATATATTCATAAGTAACTTACCCTCAAGTCATTTTCAACCCTGAACCCTCAACCCAACCCATAAGTAATCTGCCAAAAAATCGAGTCATTTCAACCCTCAACACTAGGATCCATGCACTTGGCTGGGAGGTGGTTCCCTCCACAGTGGACACATCACACATGAGGTCACATAGGTCTTCTAATCATTTCTTGGAGCTGGGTCTGGTCTATCTTTACGTTGGCTCAGGCCAGCACTCTTTCATTTCTCTTGGTTACTATGACTAGATCTCTTGCTAGTAGGGCGGTAGCTCTCTTTGAGGCTCTAGAGGTTGCACTATCTCAGTTTGTGGCTCTTGATCTTCTCCTCTTAAGCAGGTTGTAAGACCCTAGCTAGCACGTGCCTTTGTAGGTTTGAGTTGCCTACCAAGGCCTTTTAGAGCTCTTGACTCCTAATTCTACTTATGGATGAATGAGGTGGAGACCGCTCACTCACTAGGTCACTCTCTTGCGGCAGCTAGGATTGTCATAAAGAGACTCTGCATATGGATGATGTAATCTCTAATATCTTCCTTGTCCTTTTGATTCACATTCATCAGGATGATGAGGTGATCTAAGTACCCTACCTTAGAGAATCTCTTGATGAAGAGGCTCTTGAGAGTAATGAAGTTGTTGCATTCGGCGTCATCTAGACTAGTGTACCACTTTTGTCCTTTATCTCTAGGACAAAGATTGAAAGCTTGTGCACGTTGAGCAAGGTCTCTTAGGCTGTTCAGCTCACACACTTTCTTGAATTTCTTTACGAAGCTATACGGGCCATTGTACTTGTCGACTTTCTTGGCAACAAAGTTCTATTAGCAACAACGTTGCTAGGGATGCTCCGCTCTACTCTGCGGCCGTGTTGTCTATGAGTCTCTTCTTGAGAAGCTCACTTATTGTGAGACAACTTCTAGTGCTCTTTCCCCCTTTGCATTAGGGCCTGTCCTATTTCAATTGGCAAGCACTAAAACTCATTGGACCTCTTGCATTTCTATTTCCTACCTTAGCCTTTGATCTCACTGTTCTTGGTTGTAAGCAGCTATGCCCTACAGTGCCTTGTTGGTCAATGTCCGCTCTTCTTTAAAATTATCTATGATATCCTTAGCTAGCCTACCATGATGCTCCATCTTGGTTTTTAGATCGTATGGATTGATCATCTACTAGATATCTACTTGAAACTCTTCCAAGTCGAGCTGTTCATTTTCATGATTGAAGCTTGGTCCTAACATCTAGTTGGTCTCTTGGTCCACTAGGTTGTCAATCAAATTGATAAAATCAAGTAAGGTGTTGAGTCCCGAATCATGTTGGTCTCCTCACTCTCCAAGAGACATGCTTTTGATACTTGGTAGCCTTGGCTGTGCATCTCAGATTTAAAGGTCTTCTCCTATTAGTGGGTTCATTCACATCACTTATCTTGCATATGATTTTCTTGTTAGTTCAGCTAGTCCTCAAATTTAAGTGTGCTCAAGTGTTCATGGGGTGTTTCTTTTCATGCACAGTGCCTAGTGCACTTCAAGTGATTATCCATGCAATGTCTGACTATGATGAAAACAATGTGATGCAACACAATTTTTAGTCCACTCCCTCAGGTGGTGGTCACTCTAACAGGTTTGGTTGGGTCCTTTAAGACATTTTGGATAGGTGGCTTGAGAGACTTTCTTTGAGGTCACTTCGTAGACCGCTTTGTAGGCAGCTAAGTCATGATCTTTGAAGTATGGAGGCTCTATGAGCCATCCGATGTATCTAGATACCTACCTATCCCTTTTTTGCATGATCGGCCATCTTGCCAAGGTCCTCTTTTCCTATTCCCTTCTATTTACATTATGTGTTCACCTATTCCCATCTACTCTTTACAACTTGCACAGGGAGGAGGAAGATTTATGCTCTTTTACAAAAATTTGGGGGTACTTTTACATTTTAAAATGCACCTTTGACTTTTAAGGTTACCCTTGTGCTTTTGTCTTTTTCTCCTCTTATCCTTTGATTGGGGCCATGTTTTCCACATTTTTAAATTTTCTTGAATTTTCTTTTGCTTCCTTTTTCTCTATTTTGTAGTACTAGGGTTCACATTCTCTCAACCAAATATGTCAAATGCTATAACTGTCAACGGATTTCCTTTTGGGCAATGTTCTATCCCTCACTTTCAAGGACAATGATTCCTTGGATGGAAAGTAAAGATTGTTAAAATATGCGAGACCTAGAGCATGGCAGATGCAGAAACTATGGAGGTTGAAAGAGAAAGAAGAAACTCATGAAGACATTGACCTTAACAAAGACAAATTTTCACACAATTGAATAAGGTTCCAAGATTGAGACTTGGACTCATAAACACAATCTTCTATGTGGACAGTGATATAGACACTTTACTAGAAAGAAAAGAGTACAATCATTGCATTAGAAAAAGAGTGCAAGTACAATGCTTTATAGGAATTGAGTGGGTAGCACTTTCTCCTAGTGTGCATACGGGATTTGGTCTTGAGCCCTCATTGCTCCTTATAAAGGGACTGAAGTAGGCGTGATTGCAAATATCTAAACACCCCTCCTCAATCACAACTAGAAGTACAGTGTGTGTAGAGGCTTTAGTGAGAGTAACACCTGCAAAGTGTGGGCACACCATAAACATGGCAAAAACTCCAAAGAGTGTCGCATAAAGGCTAAGCGTGGGCACCACAAACATGATGGACATCTAGAGGCTATAACAGTGGCCTCACAAAGTGTACAGAGGTTGTAGTACAAGGCTGCATGAGGAGTTTATAAAGCATTAGAGCTAGGAAAATAAAAGGCTAAAAAAGTCTATCCAAATAGAAGGACGGATGAGTTTCTCGTGGTTTTCTTCTTCTTCTTTGATTGCAACTAGATAGGCCTTTTGGACCTTTTTCTGGCATGGCAGAACTTCTCGGTGTGTCCGGTCCTTTTGTAGAAGTCACAGAAGAGCTGATCCCTCTTGCCTTTTTACCTGTTTGCCAACATATAATGCATGTTCATCTTTAGAGATTCTTGGTTCTTCCTTAGTTTTTAGCTTCTTTTCCTCCTCTAACAATGATGCCTGGATATCAATAAGTTCAAGGTTTGGCATGTTGATTAGAGTTGTTGATACATTATTATATTCAGGAGGTAAACTGTTAAGTAGAACACTGATGCAAACATCTTTTTCCATTTTAATGTTGATTCCTGCAAGTTGGGTTAGTATTCCTTCCATGTAATTTAGATGTGTGGCAAGTGATGTGCTGGACTTCATTTCAAGCCTAAAAAAATCAATCAAGAGACCATACTTTGATGACTTAGACAGTGCACCAAACAAAGTGTTAAGTCTCTTCCATGTATCCTATGAAGTATCACAATTATCGACATGGTGGATATAGCTGTCATCTAGCTCCAATTTAATAATGGCTTGAGCCTTATCATTGTTCTTTTGCCAAGTGACTACAAGGTCCACATCAAGAGGCTTCTTTCCTTTTCCAGTGGTAATGGCCTAGAGGCCCTTCTTCATCAAGATGAGTTTTGATGCGGGTCTGCGCAAGGTGTGAAAAACCCAATTCCTTTGAAGTGAACAGTTGGACAGTATTTCCCATGTCAAAAGGCTGGAGAAATAACAAATTAGCACTAGATTTTAGCAATAGAAGAGTTGAGCACAAGTGCCAAGAAGCACTTGGTGAGTGTCAGTGGACAATATGTATGTAGCTTCTTCCTTGAATCTTCAACCTTTCAAATATTCTTTCAAGATCTTTCAAACCTACGTCTTCATAATTCGAGAATCAATTTGAAACTTTTCAGCAGTAGAGTTGAATTTTAATGTGGCAAAAGGCATAAACATGGTAATGTGAAAACACACTATGTCGGTACTATGCTTGAACTTGATGTTAAGCTTAAATGTCTTGTTGCTTGCTTCAAGTCTGCAAGATTTTCCCTCCTTACTGATTTGTTGGTCTAGTTAGGTAGTAGTCTTGAGTGACAGGAGCTCCAATTAGCTTGAGAAAGTGTAAAGGATGAAATTTGGAGCTTTGGCTATGGAGTCTGGATTAGGGTTTCTGACCCCCATGCCTGGTTTTTTTGCATAGTGTGCATTGTTTAATCAATCATTCCAATATATTTTTATATGATATTGAAGCTTGATTAATGGGCTTCAAAAGCCCTATGGAGTTGGGCAGGATTGCAATCTATACTCGAGGAAAAAAAGGCCCGATCAAGACTTCGCCTGTTTTAGGCAGTGACCACATTTTTGCGCAATGTTGAGCCGAATCGTGATCAATGTTGGAGCGTTGTGGGAGGGGTTTTTGTTGAAAGGTCAAATCCACCGAGGATCAGAAGGATAAGGAATTAGAGATAGGAAATGGAAGAGAAGATAGAGAATACCCAAGTGGTAAACACGACAAAAACAAAGCACAATGAATTGAATCAAAATGTATTGAAAGAACCTGGAATCTTTGCACTACTCAAAAGCAATCTCCAGGCATTAGTTCTCATGGAGCTCCTTCGTAGGACAAAACGTGCATCAAAATTACAGCTTCTTCTCTATTGCTCGGAACCCAAATCTGATGGCTCTATTGGCTCCGAAAGGGGGGTAAAACCCCAGGACTCCCATGGATCTCCCATATCACTCCTTCTTCTTCTTTCAGTTCAATCTGCAGTTTTCAGCTTGTTTATAGCGATTGTGACGCGCGCAATTTTGTCAATCTTTCCTTTTTCTGAAAATCCCCTAATTGGCTAAAAAAGCAACTAGCTTTTTGAATGCCATCCTAATCTAGAAGCTTTTTCTAACTTTTTCAAATTTTTACAATAAATAATATAAAAAATAGACTAAAATTATCCAAAAATCTAGTATTTTTTAATAATCCATGCAACTCACACTAGTACTAATGGCTCAGATCTCATTGACTCTCTAGATCAATAAAGAAGTCAGATGATGATGCCTTTCATACTTTTTCACACTATGTCCTCATAACATCACAACATCCACCCCCTCTGAACCTCCACATGCTTCAGTATGTGCCAAAATCCTAGTTGTCACCGGATTCTAAGTCCTCCTCATCCCTTGCAACCATATCCTTTACTTCTTCATCTTCCATATCTTCCTCTCTAGCCCCTGTATCATGATCACTATTTTCTTCCAATTCTGGCAACTCATAGGTAGTAGATTCCTGCCTTTTTAATAACTTGATTCTTCCTTGCTAGCAGAAGTTTGATGGCTGTCCCATCCAGCTCATTTAATGCATAAGTAGCATTATCAAACACCTATCTTACCACATAGGGTCCAAACCATCTTTTGGAAACTTTACGCATGGCACTATGCTAGTAAACTGCTATCATAAACCAATACCCAATCCCCATCTTGTATGGTTCTTGGTCTCAATCTATGTCTTTTGTCAAACCGTTTCTTGTTCTGTATCCTTGCTGCCCTTAACTTTGGAGTTGTTGCCTCTATGTCTTCTGACTTTCTTTCCAACTGTCTAATGCGTAAGGCCAACAACTCCTCTCGATTTAACTCCTCCTCCCAAGGTAACACACTCCATGTGATTGTCATCTCTTCTATCGGCATGATAGGTTTTTGACCATACATCAATTCTGCAGGCATATATCCTATAACATCACTATGAGTTGTTCTGTCAGCCCACAAAGCATAAGGGAGCAATCGTGGCCACTCTTTTACCTTCTCTTTACATCCTTTTTCCAATGCCTTCACAATAGGTGGATGACCTCTTTCACTTTTGCCATTTCCTTCAGGATTATAGGCTAATGTTAAAGCAAGCTTTATCCCCAACCGTGCAAATAAATCATGAGCCTCATCTACATCTAGCTCACCCGTATCTGCTATAATTTTTTCCACACAATCATATCAACAAAATATATCTTCTAAGAGAAAAGTACATACGGCTTGTCGTCTTAGTACGTAGAGCTCTCCCTTCCACTTGATTAGTCAATTCTTCACGAGCAAGCACAAGGTATCTCATTTGCCAAAGACCTATAGGCATTGTGACTAAGTCCACCACCCACTTAAAATGAAAAGACAATGGATATGTGGGTTGCAATCCATCCCGATGTCTCATAGTTGAATACATCATACATGTTTCCACAAAGTGAGCAACATCCTTATACATACCCTGCCACCAATATCTTTCTTTGATCTTTGTAAAAGTACCCCAAACACCTCTATGACCAGCCCATAAGCTTTCATGAAATTCTTGCATAACAATTACTTGTGAAGCTCTATCACCCAAAACTTGCAATGGCATACCCTGTTTCTTTTTAGCATATTTCCATAAGTATCCATCTTTTAAGAAAAATCCATAGGCTTTCCTCTTGATCTTCTTAAACTTCTCATCTGACCATTCATCTCTCTTTGTTAATGTACTCAGATATTGACCAATTCTCAGCCACTCTCCTGCATATTTATCTTCCAGAAACACTTCTACACAAGATGCAAAACATCTAAAGTGTCTTTTCTTTGTTGTCCAAGCTTCTGTTAATGCTGTAGCAACACCTTGCATTGCTAAATTCACTCTTGCAACATCATTTTCAGCCATAAGAAAGTCATCTTCTTGAAAGTCATCTTCTTCCTCCTCATCCATTATCCCATCTTCATTCTCATAACGTGCTCGAGATAACATGTCTGCCACTGGGTTATCTCTTTCTGCAATATGCTGAAATTCAGGGTTCAAAGATTTAATGTATACAATCCACTGGAGCATAGCAATGTCCGGAGTAGCACAACTGGTAATCATACCCAATACCGGCAAACAATCGGTCTCGACTACATGAGCACCCATAAAATACTCCTTATCACATTTAAGGGCTGTCACAATTCCCCATAATACTCTTTTAACCTGTGGATATCTTCTCTGTCGTTTAGTCAATACTTTAGCACCAAAGAATATTGCATATCTTTGCCCTTCCTCATCATCTTGCCCAATTGCCCATCCAATCCCGATTGGGCTTGTATCAACAGTAATAATTATAGGCTTTCCATGTGAATAGTCAGCCTTTCTCAACGTAGGAGAAGATTTTAAGAGTTGCTTCAATTTCTTCATTGCAATCTGATGCTTCCTTTCCCAATGAAAATTTTTATCTTTCCTTAGAAGCTGATAAAGAGCACCAGCTATATGTGCAAAGTGAGGAATCCATATCAAATAGAATACACATGCACCCAAGAATCTACGCACCTCTGATACATTCGTGCATACATCTCGCATTCTATCAATCCCATCTATTTTTGCTAGTGATGGCCTTTGCCTATAAGGCCCACACATATGCCCAACAATCAAAACCTCTTCAACTCCAAAGAAAGAGTTAAATGCACCTCTTCTAGACGTGTCAAAATCCTCTCACAATCCACAATATGGTTTGCTACAAACTGTCTGTATCCATGAGCATCCATCTCTTCATTCTTTTCATCCACTACACACCCTTTGATTGGAATATCATCCAAGAAGGGCATAGTCAATTGTGGTATAAAATCCCTGAGTACCCTATTCATAGCATTTGTCGTGTGTGCCACTGAGTTTGTTGCACCTGTGGGAGAGTACACATTCGTACTAACCCCAAAGAAGACTTCATGGTTGTGATATCCCTACTTTCAATTGCAAGCTGAAACTGATCATAACCCGAGTAAAGATCACCCAAATAATAGATTTCTCTACTTGCAAAAGCCTCTGCAAATTCATCAACCACATGACCTACACCCACATTTCTTATGGTCACTTTATTGACTGGTTGCATGTCTTGAATAAATCTCAAAGCCCCATTCTTTTATGGCATAGTAAACCAACGATTTGAGTACGGGGCTAAAGAAGGCTCCAAGATCTTCATGTGAATCTTTTCATTTAACAAATCCATCAACTTTGGCAAGTAAGCTTTAGGCACCATAATAGGCCTCAAGTTCCATGGTACATGTGGCACAGTAAATATGACCATAGGAGAGACAACATTTGGATCCACACAAGCTATTTTACTTGGCTGAAATGCAAATGCCTTCCCATGTCTAGCCAACGTTTGCATAAAACAGTCTCTCTTAGCAAGCAAAAGAAACCCTTCTGCACCAACTTTCAATTTATGTAATGTTTCAGATGTAAACTAATGATCTTATCTTTAGGATCTTGTAAGCTTGGATGCCTTGACACTTTTTCATACATACCCTCACTCTCTGGTGGAAGTGGCAAAGCAATTGGTTTCACCTTTTTGTCAACTGTCTTGTAGTTTGTCTCCACAAGTGCTTCAGCCCATTGTAATTCTTCCTGCTGAGCAAACAATGCTATAACATCATACATATCCAAAGAACATACTGACAGCACTCTATTTTCAACCTCATTTTTTGCATGTATAGTTACTGAAATTTCAGTCATAGTGTTAGTAATATTCAGCCCATAAAAGATGCCTAAAATGCCATCATTTCCAGCTAACAATCCCAATGCTCTCAGTTTCTTAGTAGCCCGTTTCATAGATATGCGTTCAACCCTACACATAGCTTCCATAGGCTTAAACCAACATGAACTGTTTGTTGTAAATTGAAAATTACCAATAGTAAATACATGCTTCATTTCATCAAGAGGTGAGTACACCCTCTGAACAGCACTACTATAGCCCTACATTACAGCAGTGCATAATGAAAATCCAGGTCTTTGAATTCCCTTGCATTTGGAACCAAAGGAGACTCTCGAAGCGTATCCTGATTTCTAGGATGATTAACACAAACTGTAAGAAATTGGACTGCTCTTCTCCCATCCTTGCTTTTGACTCTTGCATAAGTAGAACCATCATCAAGCACCTTTGTTTCCTTATGCACACCTGTAATATAAGGCTGTCCCAAAATCACTGCATATGAGGAATTATCTTGCACAAAGAAGTGTTGCTCTTCCTGTACATCACCAATCGTCACTTTTACATTAGGACATGCAACATAGAGTTTCCCTGATGAATTATTTGCAGCCCTCATTCACCAACCATGATCAGTGTCTACAGGCCATGCACCATTTTCATACAATCCCCGCTCAATGACATTTATCTCAAACCCATGGTCAAGTAAAGCAACACAAGGAGTTTCACGTTCCCCTATTTTCACTACCGTTTCAGTGGTAGCTCTAGCCCAATGATTTCTTTTGTAGTGACTTCGAGGAATAAATCCTAGAGTCTCTTCTCCATATTGTTGCATTTGCCTTACTCCACCATGCATATTGCTACAAGACAATGCATTTTTAGCCACTTTCTTCCCTTTTCCACATGCACTGATTAGTAGCATCCTGCATAGACAATCATGTACTTACTTCATGCTCATATTCAGTCCAAATACCCAACAAACCAGTTTCCTCTTCAAATTGCAGCAATGCACTAGTGGTATCACCAAGAAATTGACGCTTCCTTTTAATTATGTCAATGATCTCATCATGAAATTCCCACTTGGCAATGCCAGCACCTCTCCCAAGGTAAATTCCACCTGACTATTTAAGATCCGTTCTTCAAGAACCTTCTTAAGATTTGTGGTTGTCTCAATGTCAGATTGCAACTTATATCCCGGCTACTTGCCCTTCTTTTTGCCCTCTTGTTTGTTATCCTGTTTTTGCTCCTGATTGACCTCTTCCATAACATGCTCGGGAGGTGGCTAATTTGCAGCTTTAGGCTGGTCCACACTTCTTCTTGTCATTCTTTAAGATGTCCCTACAATATCTTCATCTCTTTTTTGTTTTTCTTCCACAAGTACATCCGTGTTTTGTACATTTGCTAAGTATGCATACACTGAATATGCATCTATCAGTGATTTCCAACTAGTTATGCCACGAATGTCTTGCCCTACATGAAACATTTCACTATTAGTGACCTTTCTCTTTTCAGCTGCATGTAAAGCATGTGTCCATATTTCAACCTTTGGACCACCATGCATTCTATCCAACTGTAGACCAAAAGTAGAAGCATGTACCGCCGCATAAGCATTTTGAACAGCCAAGTCTTCCAACAACTTCTGCATGCCTCCCTTTCCAAAATTCAAAGCAAGAGGCAATCCCATTTCTTGTGCATGGATCTTGCCATCTTTCTAGAAGATAAGGTGTCATGCCAGGCCTCGTGATAAGCAGCACAATCCTTTCTCTCGTATTGCAAACTGTCACACCACATACATCTTTTTCTAGGCTTAGGGGCTGCTGCTCGTCCCCTTTCCTCTTTTTCTTTTTCGTCCAATTTTGCAACCTTCAATTGAAGATCCCGCATGCCTTTGACCAATTCATCTAAGACATCTTCCCTAACAGAGGGAACAATAGCAGGTATAGCCATAGGGTTAGCCACCACAGAAGTAGGTGGCTTACTAGATACATCAACTGTCTTGCCTATAACAGTGGGCAAGCTAGAGACATGCAATCTTTCTCTTCTTCTATGCTTCTTCACAAGTGCAGTAAAAACTTCCTTGACATGTCTCCACTCTGTTTTCAAACTTGCCTGTGTAGTTTGATCCTCCAGCAAACCATAAAGCTTCTCTTGAAGCTCAGGATTAGCTACCTATAGAAATAATTCAATTTTGTGACTTGCAAGAGCTTGCTATTCTGCACGATCCAAATACTCAAATCAACTTTCAAATTCTCTTAACAATTCTGTAGCCACAAGACCCTTATTGGGTTGTATAAACCACTCTTGAAAAGTCTTGCGTGTAATCAAACTTGTGTCCTCAATGTAAAATTCTTCCCTAAGTGTCTTCTTGAAGGCTACCCAGTTTGCATCCTGCAAGTTTATTCAGTAATTTATGCTTTCAATTCAAGAACAGTAACACGTACAAAATACCGGCTCCATGCAGATTGAGCCACCCCAAATAATTCCATCTTCTGAGCATAGGTATATCCATATGCAGTTACATTCCTGCCATTGAATAACTTCACCTCACGCTCAAGTGCTTGCAAAGCATTCATCACAACACTTTTTGTTTGAGCTAAAGCTTGCATCACCTGTTGTTGTTGTTGTACCTACATAAGCATATTCATATTTTGCACCAATTGTTGCAAAACATCACTAGAGATTGTATTCGAAGATTATCCCATCTTGTATTTCCTTCTTTTGTGACGACCTTTCACGTCAGGTTCACCAATGTCGGAGGGGTTTTTGTCGAAAGGTCGAATCCACCGGGGACCAGAAGGAGAATGAAGTAGAGATAGGAGATGGAAGAGAAGATAGAGAATACCCAAGTTGTAAACACGACAAAAACAAAGCACAATGAATTGAATCAAAATGTATTGAAAGAACGTGGAATCTTTGCACTACTCAGAAGCAATCTCCAGGCATTAGTTCTCCTGGAGCTCCTTCGTAGAACAAAACGTGCATCAAAATTATAGCTTCTTCTCTGCTACTCGGAACCCAAATTTGATGGCTCTATTGGCTCCAAAAGGGGGGTAAAACCTCAAGACACTTGTAGGACACTTGTTCACACGGATCTCCCTGATCACTCCTTCTTCTTCTTTCAGTTCAATCAGCAGTTTTCAGCTTGTTTACAGCAATCGCAACGTGCGTGATTTCATCAATCTATCCTTCTTGTGAAAATCCCCTAATTGGCTAAAAAAGTAACTAGCTTTTTGCATGCCATCCTAATCTAGAAGCTTTTTCTAACTTTTTTGGATTTTTACAATAAATAATATAAAAAATAGACTAAAATTATCCAAAAATCTAGTATTTTTGGATAATCCATGCAACTCACACTAGTATTAATGGCTCAAATCTCATTGACTCTCTAGATCAATAAAGAAGTCAGATGATGATGCATTCCATACTTTTTCACACTGTGTCCTCATAACATCACGACAGCGTGATGAACCACTGGAATGCGCCAGAAGTTAAGGAAGATTTCCCTAGAAGACATCATGATGAATGGTGTCATGTAGTGTGAGATCCATAGGCTCCAAGATGCCTAGGTACTGCTTGGATATGGAGGCCACATGACTGATCCTGAGAAAAATGACAATGTTGAGTGGTGGACAAGGCAATGTCAAGTTCTAAGGTGATACATAGAAGTGGCTTCAGTAGATAAACAATCTTCTAGAAGAGATCTCCTAATGATAGGGCCTATAAAGAGAGATATGGAAGCTCCAAGGAGGCAAGGTCCTGTTTGGCTATGGCTTCCATGAGGTGACTGTGAGATTCAAGTGAGGAATGGGGGTCATGCACTCAACCTGAGCTGGACTGAGATGAAGAGAACCTGAGAGGAGTGAAAGAAGAGCTAGATCATGCTTAGCTAAGCTCTGATACCATGTTAAAATATGTGGGATCTAGAGCATGGCAGATGCAGAAGCTATGGAGGTTGAAAGAGGAAGAAGAAACTCATGAAGACATTGACCGTGAGACAAAGACAAATTGTCACACAAGTGAATTAGGTTCCAAGATTGAGACTTGGACTCATAAACACAATCTTGTGTGTGAACAGTGATATAGACTTGGGCTCACAAACACAATCATTGCATTAGAAAGAGAGTGCAATTACAATGCTTTAGAGGAATTGAGTGGTGACACTTTCTCCTATTGTGCATATGGGATTTTGGTTCTCCTGAGCCCTCACTACTCCTTACAAAGGGACAGAAGTAGATGTGATTGCGAATACTTCAACAAAGATGCTAGTAATTCTTGAAGGCGATGACTTTCATGATATTTTTCTTAGTAATTATGAATGTCTACCTCAACCAATTGATCAGGCTCATGATAATGCCCTTGTAAACTAAAGGACCTATCTTTGAAGAGTGGCAAACTATTTATAATGAGTGGGTCAAACCTGATAAAGTAGCTCACTGATATATTCTTTTTGCTCTTCAAGAATCTCTTATAATTGATGTATGTAATCTTTCAATCTCACAAGCTATATGAGAGTATTTGATTGTAAATTTTGAGAATAAATCTATTACAAAAGTACTTTGTCTTCGTAGTCAGCTCATTGAGTTACAATACAACACTAGAACTTCTATGACAATACATATCCAATCATTCAAGAACATTATCAATCAACTTGTTGCTACTGCTAGTGATGCGATTCCACAAAAGTAATTGGTAGCACACCTTCTTGACACTATGAAGGATCCATAATATTGTTACCATATTATCTAACAAATATGGGATCAATTTTGATCAAGCTTGTATATCTTTGATTGAATATTCATAATGGCATGCACATCAATGAGATTTTGAGAAGTTTCTACATAGGAAAACTTGTGAAATGTATGGAATTTTCTCATATTTCCTATGTATGTACGTATGCATTCCCAACTTCCCATAGTATGAAATCCTTTATAAAAATGTATGTATTGCCACCTTACATCTAGGGAGTTCCATTCCCCACATATCATATTAGGGAGTCTTAGGTATCTATATATGCATTCCCTATATATACATAGGGAATTTAATTTCCCACATTTTAAAGTAGGGAATTATAGTTCATGTAACCAAGGAATTCAATCCCCAAATGCCTAAGTAGGGAATTGAAAAAAAACCACATTTGAACATGTTTGTTGTTTATTACTTGCTTCTCTATTACTATGTTTACTAAATGGCCAACATGTTATGTAATGCAGTATCGGAGGCCTTAATCTAAGCAATCACTTGATCCCATCCTAGCAATACCTATTAATGTGATTCATTTCTAGCCCATTTTCATAGAATTTTTTCTTATAATATTCTACAAAACACCATAATAGAGAATTTGAAGTCACAATTTCAAATAAGTGATAAATATTTGACCACATGGCTAAATCTTGATCCATATTTGAAAGTGGGACTTTGGAAGGTAGCCTATATAGCATTTAGTGTACAGTCCACCTTTAAGTAAGACAATAAGATTTAACCATGTGCTCAATTTATAGAGGTATTGCGGGTTCCCAAAGTGCATGGAAATTCAAGAATTTCCTAATATAGTGTTACAAAATGTTTCTTCTTACTAATCTAAAATCTTATATTTGTAATGCACTAAGCCTTGTGATAGTAAAATGTAATTGGCCATTTATTTGATATCAACCATGATTTGACTAGGGCAATCAAGTTAGAAGGAGAAATAGGTGTATCTTATGTTATTTATTATTACATAGTTGAAATCGATTCTTTTTTTGTGTAGCAAAGTTAACTAGCATGTTTTTTACTAAAGAATTGTTGTGAAGTAGTTGTCGCCTTCCTTGTTTTAGGTAAGTTTCTCACATTAGGAAAAGTGAAATATCTATCCCATTCTAACAAATCAAAATCTTAAAGGATATCGACATTTTATTTAAAAATACAGCACACTTAGGATTTCCCCCTTGTAGGAATTTGTTAATCCATTGGCCCAAGCAAAAGAACCTATTAATTAGGATGAGCATTGTAATAAGAAAGATACATAGAAACTAGTGGTTAGACACCCAATCACACTAATTGGGGTATATAAGGTGTAAGAGTCCCAGATTAAGGCAACCAATTATTATCAAGAACATACACTTCACCTTCATCTTGAGCATCCATGGCTTCCTCCTTCCTTCTCTCCTCTTTTCCGTCTTTCTCTCTCCACTTCTAGTCTTGTTTTCTCTTCTTCTTGCTCCTGTTCTCTCTCTTAAGCTCTTCTCCTCTCTCCTCTAAGCTTCATTAATTGCAAGTGGTATCGGAGCTTTAGGCTTTGGTCCTTTTCTTCTTTCCCCTTTCTTCCTTTTCCAATCCCAAAAACCCTAGTTACTCAGGGTACAATTACATGTACAATAAGAAGGACTATAGTTACCGTTAGATTTTAGGAGCAAGCAGGAGCTATAGTTTGAGAATCATACATATTTGGAGGTAAAATGGTTTAAATAGTAGGTTGTCACTTATTTTCATGCAAATTTTAGGGATTCCACACCAAGTTTAGAGTTCTAGAAGTTGGAAGAGGACAAAAACCCTAGTTATTTTTTTTCCTCAGCCCCCTTTTCTCTCTTCTGCTGCAAGCTGCCACCATGGCTGCCTACCCCCACAACCTTCAAGATCTTGCTTGAGGTTGCTCCCTAGAATTAGCTAGCCCTAGGACCTTGTTCTTGACTCCGCTAGGTGCAGATCATGCAATGGGATGGGGGGGTGCTCCTACCCAAAAGCCTACAAGGCAACCCTCCCAATTTTCACTACATTTTGTGCTCGCTACCTTGCCTAATCCAACTCTCTTCCCTTCCCCCTCCTACTATCCCTTGGCACTCCTACCACTCATGGATACTGACTCAACACTCCTCTCTCTTCCTTATTGACACTCTTGGCCTTGAGAATCAACCTCCAAGATGGTAGACAGTTTGGGTAGCCATGGACTCTTCAACTAAAGCTAACTTAGACCATTAGAACTCAGGCCAATCCGCCCTATCTTTGAGAGTTCAATCCCTCACAAGCCCTTTAGCCCCCTTGAATGACCTCTCTTACCCAGATTGAAGACATGGAGCTCAGCATGCAGAGAGTTCTTGTGGGCACCCATGAAAGCTTCATTTGAAGCTTTCCATCTTTGAAGTTCAAGCTCGAGAACAAGCATAGGACCCTCATCATCAGTGGAAGCATTCAAATGTTGAATTCTTCTTCCATGGGAATGCCCCAACCAAACAATTGAGCTTGCTTGATGGAGCAAACGAGCATCATTATGAGCTATGCTTCAACCATCTTCTACAAGCACTGAAGAGGTATGACAATATGATCTTATGTAATGTGTCCACCTGTTATCTTCAGGACACGTCTTAGCAGTCCATCGGAAAGGATGTCTAGAAAGATCAGTCCGGCACTCCCATGGAATGTTACAAGGTTTGCGATCTAGGGCTTTCCGCGTTTGCCATGTAGTGGAAGCATTCCGGATGTTCCCAGTTAGGACCGACCTGAATTAGGATTTTCCCTATTGGTCATTTCCTAATGGCAACTAGCGTCGAACTCGAGCAAACTACTTTACGCAAAAACACCAGGTCCGAAGTGGATTCACACTACACTTGGTTCAAGGAGAATGGGAAACAAAAGGGATGCAAAGCTCAACCTCTCTGCCATAAGGCATAGTCCCATTCCGTTACCCTAAAACAGCGTAAATCGGGATCATTTACTTTTTCTGTTCGTGTCCTTTGAAATGATCCTCTCACTGTCCATCATGATTGAGAAAAGTTCTCGGCCAATCGGGACCACCCATCCATAGGATGGACCTATGGCCACATCCTCCGCACTTTCCTCAGGTTGTTTTAGTTATTTAATTACCTAACACATTTAGTTGTACATGTATCAATCAGCTTCCTTAATTAGCCCGTTAGGCACTGGTTTCTTCATGTAATCATAGCACTTGACATAGAAAAACAATGTCAAACAAGTTCCTTTTCAACAGGTTATCACATTTATCTTTGAAATACATAAAGTCCAGCCCGTAGGCTTATCCATAATCTGCCCGAAGGCTACCCAACAATCCACAGGGATTACTAATCCAAGATTCGGCCCCCGTAAACTAGTATGCGGGCCTCGAGATCCAATTCTGAGTCACGTTGGTCTCTTGTGAAGGGCCCAAAAGGTGAGGGATTTACGGCCAGAGCCCCCTCTGGCACCCAAGCATCCTCCTGCTCCAAGTAGCGCTCAACGCAGAGACCTCTCGCGGTGGGTTTGGTCCACCTTCCCGGTGTGGTTAACAACCCCCTTGGTTAGGGTCAGGCAGGCAGTTGAGGGTAACTAAAACTGCCTCTCCCTTCACCCTTCAACCTAAAGCATTAGATATCCATTTACCTTTTAATTCTTTGAGTAAACAAAGCAAAACAGTGCTCTTAAAACTATTACAAGCACAAGCAATTCCATTGGTCGTTATTTTTGGCCAACTGCTAAGGAGTGAATCCTTCTTTTCGAATGCATCCAACACTCAATCCGGGATCAATTGTGACTTAGCAAGATCCCCTATATCGTGGGTTAGGGCCGTACCCTATTAACCCAACTTGATCAATACCTTAAGTTCATATATTATTCCAATTTATTGATTGGTCTTTTGCTTCCAAGCGATTATCTTTACCCAAGAAAGGTACTAAATCAGGACAATTATTTATCCGCTTGCAAGATAAACTTTCGTAAGAATCTGCCAATCTCATTCCGAGGAATTGGCCATTCCCTTGTGATCAAATCACAAGATCATGTGACTCTGCAACTTGTTGCACAAGTATCGCATCAAATTATGGGACTATTCTACCCATCAACGGTGTCTTCTAATTACGGTATCATGATTAGATATAACAATCTATTCCTGATTGCATTAGGCCAAAATTGTCGGTCCTAGGGTTCTAAAATTCATCTTTTTAGCGAGAGATTCTTAGGAAAAACCCTAGATCACTTCTCGCAAGTATGTTCCAATGTCCCTACATTGCATGAATGTAGGCAAGTCTTTTAGGGTATAGCAGTTTCAGCTTTGGTAATACGAGCGACTAGGTAATGTTCTCAACGTGTTAAATCCTAGTTAGCTCTTTGGGATACATTGTATTGAATTAACCCTTCCTAAACAAGTACTTCGCATTTTTAGGCGTTTAGGTTTAAACCAATTTAAATTGTTTGGTCTTGAGCATGATTCATTGTCTACGTATAAGTTGATTTACAAACCCTAATTTTTCAGGTTAAGATCAAAGCATAGGCATAATTCCAATTGATCATCCCATAATATGCAAACAAGATTCAAGCTAAAACATGAAGCCTTCTTCTACTTTCATTTCCGAATGAAATTGTCGTATCTTGAACTTACACACTCTTTCGTTGATTTAAGTTTTTAGGCCACTTGCCTAGAGTTAAATCTTTTTCATGCAGCCCTAGCAATTTTCTACGGTTTCTAGCAACTTTCTATAACGAATTATTTTGAAGAAGACATGTTCGATAATGTGATATGTGGTTTATTCCTTCCATGCTGAAGTGTACTATCATAATTCCGTTTTGTAAAAATGGACATTAATTAATCTAATTTCATTTGTTTGCAATGCATAAAAACCACTTGCTAGAAATGTATTTATGCTCACTTTATTTTGTTTGTTTTATTGAAAAATACTAATGACTGAATTTCTCAATTGTAATCTATTAGCCAAAGTATTTTCAAATGAAAAAAAAAACATGCATCCTTATTCCTCAAATAATCCATGCATAATTAAAATATTATGACGTTTAATCAAATTTAGGAAGAAAAACCTGGACTTGTGGTGAAATGTCCACATGGATGTTAGGAGACGATCCTCCTGCGGTTGTGCCTTCCGCTTTCTTAGGAGCCATCGCGAATGCAGCCTTATCGTCTTGGATGCAGATTTATGACCTTGGCCGTCTCCTTTGCACGCGAAACTCCCTTTTGTAATTCCACCATCCTTTATGAAATTTTTTCCTTCCTTTTGTAGAAGCTCCGGTGCAAATTGTATACACGGAAAGGGGAAAAGAAAGTAACTTTGTGGTATGCCAAAAAGGGGAAAAAGAGGGTGTTTTTGCGAAGGTCAATAGGAAGGGGGTTCTAAGGGACCTCGAGGTTAAGATGAACCCTTGTGTAAGAATGAGAGGGGGAAAAAACTTAATGGGGCTTATAAAAACTTGGATGGGACGACATAGAAAGGGGCTTTGAAGGAGACCACAAGCAAGGATTAAGGCCCTTTGAATTCCGGGTTTGGGGAAAACCCACGGGGAGGGTTTTAGACCCCAAGAAGGGAGGGGTTTACATTCTTTCGAGGGTAAGGCTTATTAAAGCCATGGGAATGGAGCTTTTTTTATTTGATCTTGAGGGGGGGGTAGTCTTAGGATGCACTAGGTGGGCAAAAGGGGGAAAAAAGGGGGGAAGGAAGAGGTGTTATAGGACCTCAAAGAGAGGATTTTGTGTGGGGGAAAAAGGGGCTTAAAGAGCCCACACGAAGGGGGGCCGCTTAGGAGGCTTTAGAAGCTTCCTAAGAAGCTCTAAAGCTTCTGAAAAGAAACGTGGAAGCCCACGTGGTGGAAAGGAATGGCAACAGATCAACGGCGGCGTGTTTCCCTGTGGCAGTGGGGCTGAAGGAAGACAGTAGTGCTTGGCCCCTCCCTCTCGATGGCAGTGTCGATAGTCTGATGGCCCCCTCCTTCACGGCAGCAAGCATGGCTTCCAACTCTTCCTCTCTCACAGCCCTCTCCTCTTCTACAGTAGCATATAGACAGTTTGATGGCTTCCCACTCTCGCTCCACGACAGCGACCACCCCCTCTAGCTATGTCCCCTATCTACTTATATAGGTGAGGGAAGGGGGATCCTCCCTCCCCCACACGGCATCTCACATGCTTCATTCCTTCAGCAAGCTCCAGCAAGGAGCTTGCTCACCCCTTGCTATTCCCTTCTCCTCCAGCACGACCGTCAGCTGGAGGAGAGAGGGATTATTAAAAAGAAAATTCATTAATCATTTAATTATCCTCATGACTTATCCTTTTGGCATTGCCTTCTAGAGGTGGTTCATGCATGTTTCTAGAAAATCGGAATATTACATCTTAATCTCTCATATTTATCCACTTGTTGAGCTTAATCCCTTTGTTGGAGAGATTAAAGATTGGATAGGCTTACTAGTTCAATCTTTATTGTATGCATGTATCATAATAATCCTGAATCAATTGTATTGGCTAACACTAACCCATGTCCTTGTCTTGTGTGCCTTGGATAAGCCTCAAAGTTAGTAATAACCTTTGTAAGTGGGGTAAGTAGCAGCGAGTGAGTCACTGGATTGCCAAGGTAACCCCTCATTCCTTGCATCTCATGAAACAACCCAATGTTTCCTTTCCAATACATCTCATGCTAATTTCTTAATAAAAATATCTCTCATGTATACTTTGGCTAAGGAAAAAGGCTAATGCTAGGCAAGTTGGTAAGAAAAAGAGAGGTGACCCTCCCTTACCACTTGCCACTTAAGACCCTAAAGGGGTGTGTAACGTGTCCCCTAGAATCATACCGGACACGTCTTAGCAGTCCATCGGAAAGGATGTCTAGAAAGCTCCGCCCGGCACTCCCATGGAATGTTACGGGACTTGCGATCTAGGTCTTCCCGCGTCTGCCACGTAGCGGAAGTATCCTGGCCGTTCCCACTTAGGATCGACCTGAATTTGGGTTTTCCTGTTTGGTCATTAGCTAGCAGCAACTAGCATCAGACCCGAGCGAACTACTTTACGCAGAAACGCCAGGTCCGAAGCGGAATCACGCTGCACTTGGTTCAAGGAGAATGGGAACGAGAGGGATGCAAAACTCAACCTCTCTGCCATAAAGCATAGTCCCATTCCGTTTCCCTAAAACAGCGTAAATTAGGTAAAACATAATTCTCGGTCATTGCTTTCGATGAACCTCCCGCTGCTCTTCGAGATTTTTGAGAAAAGTTCCTGGCTAACCGGGACCACCCATCCATAGGACAGACCCATGGTCCATCCTCTGCACTTTCCTCGGTTTGTTTTAGTTATGTAATTACCTAACACATTAATTTGACATATAACAAACAGCTTCTTTGATTACCCCTGTTAAACACTGGTTCCTTCACGTAATCTTATCACGTGACATAGAAAAACAATGTCAAACAACTTCTTTATTATCATTTTATCCTTTTATCTTTGAAATACAAGGAGTTCCGCCCGTAGGCTTGTTCATAATCCGCCCGAAGGCTATCCAGTAATCCACCAGGGATCACTATTCCAAGCTTCTGCCCGTAGACTAGTATGCGGGCCTTGAGATCCAATCCCGAGTCACGTTAGCCTCTTGTGCAGGACCCGGAAGGCGAGGGATTTACGGCCAGAGCCCCCCCTGGCACCCAAGCGTCCTCCTGCTCCAAGTAGAGCTCAACGGAAAGACCTCTCGCGGCGGGTTTGGTCCACGTTCCCGGCGCGGTCAACAACCCCCTTGGTTAGGGTCAGGCAGGCAGTCGGGGATAACTGAAGCTACCTCTCCCTTCAGGCCTTCAACCTGAAGTATTTAGATATCTTTTCATCCTTTAGTTCATTGAGCAAACAATGCAAACAGTGCTTTCTAAACTGTTACAAGCACAATCAACTCCAGTGGTCGTTTAGCTGGCAAACTGTTAAGGAATGACTCCTTCTCTCCGAATGCATCCCGCATTCGATCCGGAATCAGTTGCAACATAGCAAGATTCCTATCGTCTTTGGGTTAGGGTCATACCCTGTCAATACTTTTAGGTTCTGTTAATGGTAGATTCCAGCGACCATGTCGCTTTAGTTTATTGACTAATCATTTGCGTCCAAGCAAATACTTAGCTTCCCCTTAACTTGGCAAATTTTCCCTAATGAGGATAGAGCAAGAGGATGACTACCCTTTCCCCTTGCAAGTTAAACTTGCGCAAGAACTTGCCAACCTTATTCCAAGGAATGGCAAAACTTCTTACGATCAACCCGCAAGGCTAAGTGACGTTGCAACTTATTGCACAAGTGTTGTCTCCATTCCAAAAGATCATTTCCCTTAATGAATGGCGTATTCAGGTCACGGAATTAACTTCAGAAGAGAAGGAGGATTTAGGGTGTCTTTTTACCCACCCCATCCTTAATTTCACTAAATCGACAATGTTTAGTCCTAGGGATCCAACTCAATTCGAGTTTCATCATTTTGAACGCTTGGTCCTTAAGGTAGGAATCCTAGATTATTGTTTACATGAGCATCCAATTAGCTCAACATTTTTGGGAATATGGTTAGGACTATTGGGTTTGAAGGTTTCGACTTAGCGACAATGGGAAAACTTGGCCGAGTCCTTAACGTGCTAATCCCTAGTTAATGTTTGGGGTATCTATCGTATTGACTGAACCATACCCATGTGAATCCTTTGTGACTAGGTGATTTGGGTAATTCACTATGCTTGTCTCGCGACAAGGATGAATCCTTCCTAGAGATAATAAAGTAGATCTAAAGGAGGAAAAATAGTTGCAACTACCGCAATACATGTAAACATGTGATTCATTGCTTCTACGCATCACATGGTTCACAATAACTCTATCTTTCCTTGGTATAGTAAAAATGCATGATAATCTGGATACTAACTTTCCTAGGACCTACTAGGACTTACATCAAATAACCATGCCTACAACCTTGTTGTCTACACTTTAGAATCTCATGCTTTGATAAACCATGCGACCTTTCCTAAATACGGCTCCTGATGAATGAAATTTCTGCATGATGACTATGCAACACGCAACTTTCCCCTAGCTACAATGTAGTTAATGAAGTTCATACCAAACTAAAGCTAGTGTTAACTTATTCCATGTTACATGCTACTTGCAAGTCCATAAGATCATTTTCATACTCTTATATTTCTTTTCGGATAATATCTTATGGGTGTTAACTTTTCCTCATGAATCATTACAAGGAAGATGTTGCCTAAAATGCGGCACACGCTTATTCCTACCATGTCTAGTAACCAAATGCACTTATCAATTTCATTTCTTTGCCCTATATGTTTAGACTCATTACTTTGATAATGTTCCAAAATAGCAACATGTAGCTAGTCTTCTAAGGCGGACAACTCTGGAAATGCAACTGTTTCAATTTCATGACATGCATCAACCTTGTCTAATGTTTAAAGAGATAATTTATCAAATGTATTTTTAACGCTACCACATGCATTAAAAATAAGCGTAAAATGCATTCTCCCTTATGGAATTAAGCGTGCCTAAACATTTCTTTGTGTGAGAATAAACTCGAAAAAACCTGGACTTGTAGGCTCGGGGAGATATCCACTTGAATGCTTGGAGATGAACCTCCCGCAGGCGCACTTTGTGACTTTTTTGGGGCCATCGCAGGCGTGGTTTCGGCTTCTGGTTTGCCTTTGCGGTCTATGAATTGACTTGCCTTGGTATGCAGCCTCCAGACCTTTGCCTTTTTCCCTCGTACGCAGGAGATTCCTTTGCGGGACTTTGGATAAATGGTGCTTGGGGAAGAGGGATTTATGAGTTCTTTAGGAAAAACCGGGTGGCTAGGAATGGGTTCACGGATGGCTTGTGGCCTTTGAAGTCTAATTACGGGAAGCCTCTTACGAAGGATCTTGCGGAAGGCTTTATAGCTTCTTCCTCTTCTCTTCAAAGTCCCGGGGGGGGGGGGGGGGGGGTATGAATGGACTTATGGGGATCTAGTGGGAAGGGGGCTTAAGAAAGCCCCCTTAGAAGCTTCTAAGAAGCTTCTAGGCTTCTGCAGCAACGTCGGGGGGGGGGGGGGGGGGGGGGGGGTCGTGATCAAGGCGAGGTGGCGGCGGGCTGTGGCGGCCTGGCGGACCGTGGCGGCGGACTATGGCGGCTGGCGGCTTCCTGCACGGCGGCGACGGCACCCTGGTCTCCCTCCTTTCCCCAACGGCAGGGCAGCAGCGTCCCCTCCTTCCTCTCACAGCATCGTCCCTTTTTTTCCTCCCTCTTCTCTCCCTAACGGGAGTTCATATAGGCAAGGGGGGGGAGGGAAGAGAAAGCCTCCACACACGTGGCCAGTGCATGGGTTCCCCCCCTCCCATGCAGGCCACGACTCATCCATGGGCCATCCCCCCACACTCCCTCTTCTCCAGCCATGCATCGGCTGGGGAAAAGGGATTAAAGTAAAAAAATTTGCCTTGAATATTCAAAATTGCCCCTCCCAAGAGGGTGTTTACGCGGGAATTTTGATTTTGAACCTCGGCTTGCTTTTTCCAATGCGAATGGTCTCGAATTCTCACGTGCAGGTTACACATTATACTGCCGGTAGATCCAATATGTGGGATAACCTTTGTACAAGGTTTACGCAGTGTGCGGGAAGTCAATATTTACGGTACGCAGTGTGCGGGAAGTCAATATTCACGGTTGGGAATATTACAGGGTGCACAACCCGGCCTGGGGAAACTTTTCCCACCTCCTGTTGATGTGGAGCCTGATACTTGTATGCAAGTGTAGGTACTTTCCCATGATCACCACCTCCCTTGATGTAATGATCCCCCTTGGACACCCTTTCAATGCTAATGGCACCCATGTATGACACTTGAAGTGCATGCAGTTAGAAGATATGTATGGTAATAAATTCACTTATGCATTGATAACAGAGAAAATGGACATGCAATGATGCTTGGGATAATGCTTAATATGATTAGAATACTATTCATGTTGTTGATCAAGCCTCTTAGCATATGACTCATCCATATAATGCTTTTGCACTAAGAGACATGCAGTGTTTTTTGTCACAGTCAAGTAGGACAGTCATAAAGATCCTATTACAAAAATCTGTATTACATTTGGGAGTAAACCCTATAGATCATCTGTAAGAGGGCTTTGTTCCCTCTAATTTGAATTAAAAATCTCCCCAATCTCACAAGAAGCTCTCAAAGAAATAGATGCATTGGGCAAAGTTCTTATCTATGTTTCACTTTCAAATCCTTCACACATCTAGAACCAAGAATGTGGTAGCAGATGCTCTATCACGGTGATCTCGAGTGAATGAAATCACAAATGTTTACCATAATGAGTTCATGGATTTACCCAAAATGTGGGCAACTAATTCTGACTTCTCAACCATACGGGATCAACTCTCAGGTCAGCCGATTACACCTTACACAATTCGAGATGGTTATTTGTATCATCACAAAGAAATTTGTGTAGCATTACCATTGCGACACAAGGTAATGGATGAAGCACATGAATCTCCATATGCTAAGCATAGGGGTATTCTACCCACTACTCAAGCATTGGAAAGATATTTCTTCTGGCCCACTCTTAGAGCTGACATTGAAAGATATGTTTGCGAGTGCAAGATATGCCCAAAAGTAAACTATGACATGCATAAACTAACTGGTCTACTGAAGCCATTACCTATTCCCAATGAGCCTTGGGTAAGTATGGCCATGGACTTTATCATGGATCTTCCTCACACACAAGTAGGCAACGATGCAATCTAGACTATCGTTGATAGATTCACTAAGCAAGCTCACTTTATACCTGTGCGAAAGATAATCAAAGCCGATCATATGCTATTCATTGCTCATATTTTCAAGCATCATGGCATGCCTAAGTCCATTATAAGTGATCGGATCCCTGCATGACCAACCGCTTTTGGCAAGCTCTCTTTTAGAACCTTGGGACTCATTTAAAGTTTTCATCCTCTTATCATCCTCAAACGGATGGGTAGAGTGAAAGTGCTAATTCTACTATTCTGGACCTTTTGAAATCCTATGTCTTTGATAATCAAAGAGAATGCGAAAAGAATTTACCTTTAGTAGAGTTTTCATACAATAACATGGTGTACTCTAGTACTAGTAAGGCACCCTTTGAGATCATCTATGGTAAGCCTCATTTACCACCCATTCTTCTTACAAAGGATAAGATCTTTGCAGCAGATGAGTTTGTTAGAGACATTGATGCAACTTTCACTCAAGTAAAAGCTGTTATCTACAGGACACAAGAGAAGCATAAACGCGAAGCTGATAAGTTAGATCTCAAGTTGGGAGAGTATGTTCTTCTTAAGTTTGAGAAGGCTCGCTTGAAGAAGTAGAAAGGTCAAAAGGGTAAAGTGGTTAAGCTTTCTAATCGCTATTATGGCCTTTTTAAGATCACAGATAAGATAAGCGATGTGGCTTTTTGTTTGGATCTACCAAGTCATTCAAACATTCATTATGCTTTCCATATAAGTTTTCTACGTCCCTATATTGGAGAACCTCCAATGGAACCAATCAAGGAAGATTTACTTGACATACAAGAAACAAAAGAGTTCCTTGTGCTTGAAATAATTTTACACAATCATGACAATACTCTAAGGTCAGGTAAGGTATTATGGAAGTATCTAGTTAAGTTTAAGAATTATCCCCCATTGGACGCTCAGTTTATGATCTAAGAGAGAATTACAAGACTTTCCTGATCTTCTTAAGGACTATATATCCCCTCTATACTTGAGGTCAACTGTTTAGAAGCCAAAGGGATGTCACTAAATTGATTACTTATTATGCTTTCTCTATTTAGTAAATTTATATTATTACACATTCTCTATTTAGTAAATTTATGTCAATAAATTGATGACTCACTTTTCTTTAAGTGTTGATGATGATTTCGCATGGCCATGAGACCATTTAGAGACCAGTATTTGTAGTGCATCACTCAATGGGGTGATTATAGCATTGTGATGGGGATATCTAGTACATGTAGTACAAGTTATGAAGGGGGAAGGAAGTGTTTGTAAAGTGTAAGAGTGTACACAAGAACAAAAGAGTTACACATAAATGAAGATGGATTGAGTTCTAAGAAGAGGAAGTGCATTAGCATTGTGTATACGTATTTATGTGTGCATAATCCAGGGAAGCTTGGGAACGTTTACTTGTGTGTAATGAGCATTGCATTTATTTGGGATGATCCTCTACCTTATAGGTCAAGGTTTAAGGTATTTTCTCTCTTAATGAATTAAGAACAGAAGTGAGTCATTCACTAAGAAAAACGAGAGAGGTAATTCTCTCACTAAGAAAGATGAGAAACGTGATTCTTTGGAAGTGAGGAGAGAAATGATTTTCTCTTTCTAAGGTCTAAGATGACATAAGCTTTCAATCTTAAGGTTGAGGCCCAAGGCAATATAATGAACTGTCCTTATCTATGGCTCAAGGTGGTTGCATGGAACATAAATTAAGAGTAGAGTTTAAAAAGTTGCTTTTCTTAAAATAGACATGGTGAATCCATTTTTCAAAAATCTCGAGATAGAAAGTCGATCTCTAAAAATGGCCCGCATGGGTTATCGGCAATGGCAAGATCTACAAATTTTGTGTTGGACATTTTTCCAAACCATCCGAGCAACGCACATAGAGATATCTCAAAATTTGTGTTGCAGAGTAGGTCTTGGAACAACCACATCTTGCATGAAGATCAACCTTTCCAATCTTGGCACTCAAGTCTCTCTCCAAAAAGAGAAGCTCTTGGAGCCTAGAAAAAGGGAGGCTGGGGGAGGTGAAGGAAGTATCACTTTGGATGCATCCAAGAGGAGAAGAGAAGGAGCAAGTGCTACAGAAGCTCTACTGGAATCAAGTTCCAAGAGGAGAAGAGAAGGTGCAAGTGTTGTGGAAGCTTTGTTGAAATCAAGTTCCAAGAGGAGAAGAGAAGGTGCAAGTGTTGCGGAAGATCTATTGAAATCAAGCTCCAAGAGGAGATCCCTACACATATTGTGTAGGAGAGAAGGTGCAAGTGCTGTGGAAACTCTACTGAAATCATGCTCCAATAGGAGAGCCCTACACATATTGTGTAGGAGAGAAGGAGAGACTCAAGAAGGATCAAAAGGTGCCAACTTCCAAGTTGTGCAAGTGTTAGTCGGTTGTATACCATGCAAGGAACCATGATCTTGTTTCCAAGATCTACAAGTTAAGAACTGCTTTATATGTAATAGAGGAGCTTGCTCCTTGTCAATAATATAACTCCACAATGGGGGCACTGGCCCATATTTGAGTCCCTAGTGTGTTGTCAAACTCTCTCTCTCTCTGTCTCTCTCTCTCTACATCTTCTTTTCTCTCATCTGTTCTTTCTGTGCACCAGCATAATATTCACCATATATCTTTTAAGTATGTAAGAAGATCCAGCATGTATCTCAGATCTTATAACACTCTCTCATGTTGATTCAAAGGTGTCGAGTTTCACACATGGCAACATATAAGGATCAAACTCATCCTGATGAAAAAAGGCTCGTGGTCATTCACATGTGGTTAAGAGAAGAAACCAAGGGAAGATGCACTCTCATTAATATGGGATAAAAATGATGATAAGGCTCAAGCTTATTAAGCTCAAACTTGATGATAACTACATTCATCATGTTGATGATTGTGAAACCTCTCAAGCAACATGTAATTGGTTAGAAACCTTGTTTGGAGCTCACCCAAAATCCTCCAAATATGGTTTGCTAATTGAATTCTTTAAGCTTGATATGGAAATTAGTACCTCACTTGCAACTCATTTGAATTATATGGAAAGCTTGTTGACACAACTTGCAAGAATGAACTTTAAGATGGATAAAGACATTTGCATTGGAGTACTTCTCAAAACTCTTCCACTCAGATATGAAGATGTGTCTACCACATTAATCAACATGCCAAAGCCAAAGCTAGTGGATATCAAAGCTTCCCTCCTTGAAGAGGAAAAGAAGATCAAGAGCAAAGGAGAAGCATGTACCCCAAGAGGACACCAGCAACTCCTCTATGTGAAGGACAAAGGGAAGAAGGACATAGTTTGTGATTCTTGTAAAAGAACTAGGCATATTGAGAAGTTTTTTCATGCTAGGAAAATATCTCAAAGAGCATATCTTGCAATAGTCAAAGAAGATGAAGACAACAATAAAGAAGAAGAAGAAGAATACACTCAAGAGCAAAGGATAGGACTCACCAATCTATCTTCTGTAGCTCATTTTTTGATAGAATTTTTTAGGTTTTGAATGTGTACTTTCCTAATGTTCTTACCATAGGTTCTACTCATGATAGCCTTTGTATACTCAATGCTTTTGTTGGTTGCGATTGAGGAGGGGTGTTGAGAAATGTGCAATCACTCCCACTCTATAGCCCCTTTGTAATGAACAGAAAGGCAAAGAATCACATTGCAAATAAAACCTTAGACTAGATTGTATATGCATGGTTTATTAAAACCACAGTTGGTGAATACCATGGTCCTTTTCTATCTTTTTTCACCTACCAATACCACCTATTGTAAGCCTATAAAATGCATTCATCCCCACACTCATTCTATCTATCATTCTCATTCAATTGTACTTGTATTATGCTTGAATAATATCAATTGTTCTCTTTTGTCATTCTTATGTCTCATTATGGTTGTCTACTTGCTCATTAGTGATCCACCCTAGCATGCATCCTCAATATTTTAATATGAGAAAGAGACAAAGAGAGTAGGTAAGGAAAAAAGAAAAATAGAGAGAGGAAGAGAGTAGGACATAGAGTATGTAAGGAAGTAGTAGAGTGATGAAAATTTTGACCTTACTCGTATTATAGTACATCAAAGAGGAGCATATGGTAAAGCAAATCATTTACTCAAACACGCATAGGTGTGATATGCTCCCTTAGGACCATGTTTACTAAGGCTCACTAGCTAACACAACTCAAATCCCATGATTGGCATAAGATGGCTTCTCCTATTTTCTCTTATGGATTGATATGTGATAGATAATGCATTCAAATTGTGATTTTCCTGTTACCAATTGTAATCATGGTTTTCCCTCTAGGGATACGTTTAACCTTTTATGAGTTATTAGACTTGGTGAAGTGGATCTCATAGAAGATGATAAGGACATAATCAATTCAACTACCAAGGTAGGAAGCACCAAAGCCATTTTTTCTATAAAAAGTACTTACCCATGATCATGCTCATTTTTTCTATAAAAAGTACTTACCCATTTTTTCTATAAAAAGTACAAACTAAAGGATGCAAGACTAGAGTATAGCCAATAGATGTTATTTTTGAAGCATCTCATGAAGCCCTTAAAGGGATTCATACGACAATGGGCTCATCTAGAAGAGAGTATGGCTGAAGGCTAGTTAGTGTCAGAGGCCCTAGTATACATTTCTGAGTGGCTCCTAATGGTGGATACAGACAACACATTGCTATGGACTCTCAAGGAGGATGATGGAGTGAGTGGAAATGTGGTATTCAAAAAAAGAATAGAGAAGAGGATGGATGGAAGCATGGAGAATAAGGTAAATTATTTCTATATATGTGTCATGGAAAAGTGGCTAGATACAAAGCTACTAGAATTGAACAAGAGGCACTACAATTGGAGTTTTGATGTTATTGTATGATGGAGATGTGGCTAGATACAAAGTTTCCAAAATTGAATAAGAGGTAGGAGGTTGGAGTTCTGATATTGTCATATTATTTTGAAGATAGGATATGAAAACTCTATGGATAGACATATTTGGAAGATTTGTCTAGTTCAAATGATGTTGTTCTTGATATATTGCACTTTGCATTTTGGAGTTTATTGCACTATGAGTTTCTAGAATTGATGTTATTATACAAGACTTGCATGTCAACTTGCCCCTATTTGATTCCCTTTGTCAACAAGAAAGTTAAAATGTGTCTAAGCCAAACCATATGGTTAGAAACATTAGTAGTATAGGGCTAAATTAAATCAAGAAGGGAAGGGCTAAATTGCCATATGATAGGAGACATGTAGAGTTAAACTATTATAATCAAGAGTGGCCTAAAATAAAGCAAGACAAGACTGGTTAAAAATAGGGTAGATGTGAAGACATATTTGGGGCTACTTTTTGACGTGATTGATGTATATAAAACAAGGTTGATCTTATACAAGAGAATATAAAGGACTATTCTTGAATATGAGAGATGTTCGTAAATAAAAGAAGAGCTGATTTGATATAAGAGAATATACATGGCTATTCTTACTGCCCATAAATACAAACAAGGATGATTTGACATGAGAGGACATACACGACTATTGTTGAATATGAGAAGAGCTTGGAAGCATAAAAACACTGAAGTCACCATGTAGTCAGGAGCCTCTACTACTCTTAAGGCATATAAGAAACCACGAATATTGGGGCCCTAAAATTTTTCACAAAACATATACCTTGACTTATACCTCACAACCCTCTACTTCCTTAAGGGATGTGTGAATCACTCTAAAAATTCCAATCATGTTGATAATCATGGTTAATCTTCAACCACCACAATTTTTCACCATTAAGTCCTCGATTAAGTTCAATGCTTCAATTTTCTCAACTCAATATTAATCTAATGGATAACCAATACAAAAGACAAAATCTCTATGCAAATTGGTCCTCTAATCCTTAATGTTCCATTTGTTCTCATAGTACTCAAAGCCTCATTGTATTAATACTTGTATATTTATTCAAAACAAAGTCAAAAATGAGAAAAAAGAAATATGCATGCGTAATCATTACACTGCACATAGAGATCCTCAAGCAATCAACATCTAATGGCCTTGACCAACTAGTTCCATTGTACTAGGAAGCGTGACTCACCTATAGTTAGAGCTCTCTCCTTGAGTCACTTGTTATAGAATTTCTCTCTAATGATTTTACTTTTCATTTACCTCAATGCCAACAATGCTTTAACAAGAGAAGCAATATGAGGAAGGCACTGTATAGAGAAATCAATGATCACAATTATGCCTACATATGTGACCATAAAAGACCCTACCCTACATCATCTCCCTAAGTAAATGTAACGAATCGCATGGTGGGGGGACTTTCTTGAGTCCAAAACATAACTATGCTAATCAATTGGCACTATAACTAATCAATTGGCACTATTAGCTTGGAGCCATCATCTACTCAAGAACATAAGAAGAGAGATGGAGTCCAAAACATCTTCTTGCTAGTTTCTTCTTATTCTTTCATGCACAATAAATTGTAGACAAAGTATAGGTAAGATACAACATAAAGGAAAGTGGCCTGCTAAGTCAAACAATGCATAATTGATGATACTAATCAATTGGCACTATAACTATGCTAGTTGTAGGTAGGTGCAACAAATAAAATATAATAAGTGATAATTCAATGGCCATGTGAGGATCATAATAACCACCAATGTTAGGATTAAAAAATGGGCCTGACACTAGCTCTAAGGCTTTATCTGGGCCTCTATGCTCAACCAAAACACACCACAGCCTTGCGGCCAGGAGTGTCTGAAGACTGCACACACGAATCTAACTTAGATACACATTTGTACTCCTCATAGTGTAACGAATCTCTTCCCAACTCCAACCAATTAGAGTTTCCAAATAGATAACTGTCTAGCACCTCGTATCATATATAGAGGGACCACCCCCAACTGATTGTTGTGGCCCCATTACAGCTCTCCTACACCCCAAGGATTAGCCCCAGGATGCACCGTCCAAACATATAGCACATGGAAAACATAGTCCTCTCTTTATATTTGTTCTAGGATATAATTCAATCCTTACCAAAGCATGCCCCAAAGGGAACAAACGTACTATCCTACAACATGGGACTCCTTACGCTCTCAATGCGGGATAATGATTATAACAATCAAGTGCAATGCATCGAGGATTTTTTTTTCTGATACCATATATATGTAATGCAATGCAAAGGTGAATGCCTTCTAGTGCACAAACATATAAACTTATAAATCAAACACTGTGGATTTTGCACAGGGAATTATTTTCATTATTTCACCCTAACGCAATGTGTCGTTGTTGCTAAGGTAGCACGGAAGTAATTTGTGCTACTATCCTTTTTTAAACACTTAAAATGAACAAATCGGATATATCAAGATATACATAAAATCATATTTCAATGGATTCTTAACTCCCCACAACCCTTTCCCCCTACCGTTTTATGGTATTATATTCCTTGGTAGGTATAAAGAGTATTTTTCATGTGTTTTTCGTATATAAAAAGCAGTAAATACACACTTTAATATAAAAATAGGGATATAGTAAGGCTAAACCTCATGCCCTAGCCCAACCATACATTCACGGACACATTCATAATTTTTTGCAAATTTTTCATATGTGAAATTTATTTATTTTTATTTTTCTTGATTTTTCTTGAATTAGCTTATTATTAATGTTTTTTTTCATTTCAGAACATGTAGAGCTTGCATAAACCAAGATACTACATTATACTTCATATGACCCCATGTGAATACCAAAAGAACCATGAAAACACATAAAACCCTCAATTTCTCTAAAATCCTACAATTCTCGCATTGCGGGTTTTCTCGATTTTTATTTTAATTATGTGAATAGCAAGAATCAACTAAAAATTCCAATTTTTCACGTAGTAGAAATCATATTCAATCATTTCTCAAATTATGCACGAAAGATTCATTATAAAACGATAAAAATAAGAACTTACTTGTTTTATTTAATTTGAATCCGCATGTATTCAAAAGTCGGGATTCGGCTGACACTCTTCTGTAGCCGTTGATGCATCCCCAACTTTAGAATTTTGCTCCATAGCACTCCAACATCATCACATGTTCAAAATCTATCACTTCAGCCCATCTCCCTCTCACATAAATTAAGCCATGGGAACAAGGTGCAGAGAGGAGAGAGAAAGACTGAATTCAAAGATTTTGATTCAGCGCACGATTTTTTGCGCAGTCTGTGGTGATGCAAAGCAAAAAATTTCTCTATCTCAGTTCCCCTGACCATTCCTCTGAGCTCCAACAGTTGTAAAATCAGGAAATTGATGGATTTGAGGGGGCAAAAAAAAAGTTTTGCCTCCCCTCTCCCCCCCCTTCATGAGAGAAAATTTTATTTTTATTAAGCCCCTAGCTTATTGAAAGTGAACCAGTTCAACTTTTTCATATTCACATTTCTTGAAAGTGGTTCAAGCAAATGAAGGACCAAACTAGCTTGGAATCGCAAATGGACTGGATTCCTGGCTTCGTGGCATCGACATCTATCAACCTCGCCTCCATTGTGCTCCTTTTTTGCTCCCGGATCCAAAAGCCACTTTATAACACGAATTATTGTGGGGATTAAATGGGGGGTCAAACAACCTCCGATTGGTGAATGGAGACTTGCGTCTAGATTCGTGATGTCGAAATGCATCTAGGAAAACTCAGCTCTTTGATCCACGCCCCTTGACTCATTTTTCATGAAAAAGTGCTCTTTTTATGCCTCCCATGCCACTTTTTCACTCAAAAAATGGGCCTCAAAATCCAACTCTCATTGGTGACCACGAGATAGGGCGACTCAGCTTGTCCAATCTATGGATCTAACTTGCACATCAACAATCATAAAGAGCATCAAGATGCTTCAAAGAAGAATACACAACAAAACACAAGAATAGCTCTCGCCCTACCCCCTGACCAAATCAAGGCATGAAGATCCACAAGGGATAGGCCAAGTATAACCTGAAAAAAATCCAGAGCTAGTCGCTAACCAACTACTCCAACACAGACAGGCTAAAAAGAACCGTCAAAGGAGTTATCCTAAGTGGTGGTCTAGACCTGCCTACCGAACTCCCACTAGGCAAGGACTCATATAGCGTGGTCTTGCATTTTTAGATATTTTTGAGTCATCATGTTTTTGTAATTCACAACTTGATACTCACGCATGTAAAAAGGAGGGAGCTAAGCATAATGACCCAAGGAGAACAAGGCATCGGCCCGCAGGTCGTGTCTTGGTACCCAAGAACCTACCAAGCCCTCGTAAGATGATACTAAATTCCTTTTTCTTGCGCTCACTTTTATTTTTGCTCCAATCTTCCTTATCTATTTTTTTAGCTAGATGTCACCCCCCAGAAGACAAGGCATCGAACTAGTCCCTAGGAACCTACCAAGCCTTTGCAAGGCAATGAGCATCTGCTCTTAGAAAATATCCTTCTTTTCTTTTCTTTTACTTTTGTTCAGGGGTTAGAACCCCCTTTTAAACACTTGCATTTACGACAATCTTCAAATATATTCATTGTTTATTCTCTTTCTTTCACTTGGAAGGCTTCTCTATCTACCTCACAACTAATAGAAACTCCTAAAGACAGCTACCTAGCAAGCTAGATAATAGGATCACTATAGGACTACCTTCTAAAATAGTTCTTAGAGTGGGCAACAATGTCTTTACAAGAGGTAGAACTACGTGGGTCCCTAGACACACCTAATCTAACCTCAGGACTCCACGCCTTGACTTACCAATCCCCAAAAGAAGAGGAAAATCCCCCACACACACATATAGATATATAGTACAAAAGGAAAGAACTTGTAAAGGAAGGACAACACATGTACTTGGCTACAAGAAGCTTCAATGCAGCAAGAGGCTTGCTCTAGGTACTCCATCAAATTTGTTTAGTATAGCACTAAGACAAAAGACCATTAACCACACCCACACCAAACACATACATGGCCCTCTTGGCCTTAAGAGAATGGATCATTTTAATTCATCAAGCACATGGTTTTCTTGACATATACATTGCGTCCTATCAAACTATCCAAGATGAACAGAAAAATTGACACAAAATGCAAGGGCTAGTCTCATGCCACATATGCAAGCTAGCTCACTGCAGTCTGATCATCAAATTTTCATCTTGCACTCTTGTATATTTACTAGTCCAAGCCTTCTCACTAATATAATGCCAATGTGGGCTATTCCTTCTTGGGTATGATTAGCTAAATGAATGACCCCATTGGGCTCGAGTGTCTTATCATTCAAGTAGATTGGTTGTTCCAACTTCCCAAAGACCTCTCCTACAAAGAGATCAATGGATTTTGGCTCATTTAACCCTTCCCTATTTGGATTATTGCATGCCTCATTGTTACAACCAAAACTAGGTAGGGTTTCAATACTAGGCCGATCACCTTTTTGCATCCCAAAGTGGTGCACATTGTTAGTGTTGAGATATTTGCAATCACACCTACTTTATTCCCTTTGTAAGAAGCAGTGAGGGCTCAAGACCAGAATCCCATATGCACAGTAGGAGAAAGTACCACAACTCAATTCCTATAAAGCATTGTACTTGCACTCTTTTTCTAATGCAATGATAGTACTCTTTCCTTTCCAGTAACGTGTCATGTCACTGACAATACACAAGATTGTGTTTATGAGTCCAAGTCTCAATCTTAGAACCTAGTTCACTTGTGTAACAATTTGTCCTAGTCAGGGTCAATGTCTTCATGAGTTTCTTTTTCCTCTTTCAACCTCCATAGCTTCCGCATCTGCCATGCTCTATATTCCACATATTTCACATGATATCACAGCTCTGTTTAGCATGTCCCAACTCTCCTTTCACTCATCTCAGCTCCTTTCCATCTCTTCTCAGCTCAGTTTGAGTACTGGACCCTATCTCCAACTTCATTTGTATTCCTACCTTCAATGAAGCTTCCATGGCAGCCATAGACATCAGTACCCTGTCAGTTGAAAGCTTTCATATCTCTCTCCCTAGGCCAAATCTCTCTGAACTTCCTTTTGGAGAAGTGTTTTTTGACTTCCAAAGCTTCTTGTTGGCACCTCAATCATTGATATTGGGCAACTATAGCTTCAGTACTGCCTCTTTTCAGAGTTGCTGCCATAACTGTGTCTGTGGAGAGCAACTACCTATCTCTGTTGGAGCAACCATATCTCATCAACCAGGCCATATCTCTTCAAGCTTTCTTCTTGAGAGTTGTTCTTTAGGTCAAGGCGCAACTTCTTGGCACAAAAATCAAGGATATTGATGCACACCATGCCCCCCATTTGCATTTTCCCAAATCTGGGTGCAGTTTTGATAGCGACCACTTTGAAGGCTTAGATCTCTCAACTCGAGCATAATGAGTACAAACCCTCTTAGGGAGAGTTAGATCCATTAGCCAGGGTGCTCCATCTCAAAGGGTTTGAGCAGATTCAATGTGTGGAGCGTGTAGGAGCTCATTTACCAGTTGCTGGTCTCTGTTTTGATAGGACATCCATAGCCACTTACCTTTAAGCTCATTTTTCCTTCATTTTCTCTCTCCTGCCTCTTAAACCAAGCCAAGGCCACTCTAATATGAAGTTTTCAGCAAGTATTTAACCATCAAATAATCAAGGAGGGAACGCTATGAAGAGTTCTTGAAGATCATCAAGTCAAACTCAAGCAACAAACATCAAATTTCAAATTAGTATCTTTTGATACTTCACTGCCATTGCTTGTGTCTTTTGACACATACAAAGATCAACTCATTCCTGGTTATTCTCAGTCATTTGAAGCTAATTTGCTACAGGTCTCTCAAGTCAAACATGGGCAAAGATTCTCCAACTGCCCCTTTCAAAGGAGTCGGATTTCATACATGGCAGACTCGCATCAAATTGATCTTGATGAAGAAGGGCCTCTAGGCCATTACCACTGGAAAAGAAAAGAAGCCTCGTGATGCAGATCTTGCTGTCACTTGGAAAAATAACAATGATAAGGCTCAGGCCATTATCAAATTGGAGCTAGATGACAGCTATATCCACCATGTGGATAACTGTGAGACCTCACAAGATACATGGAAGAGACTTGACACCTTGTTCGGTACATGGTCTAAATCATCAAAGTATGGTCTCCTAATTGAGTTTTTCAGGCTTGAAATGATGTCCATCACATCACTTGCCACAAATCTAAATTACATGGAAGGACTTCTGACCCAGCTTGCAGGAATCAACATTAAAATGAAAGAAGATGTTTGCATCAGTGTTCTACTTAAGAGTTTGCCTCCTGAATATAATAATGTATCAACAACTTTAATCAACATGCCAAATCTTGAACTTGTTGATATCTAGGCATCACTATTAGAGGAGGAAAAGAAGATAAAAACTAAGGAAGAACCAAGTACCTCTAGAGATGAGCATGCATTATATGTTGGCAACAGGTACAAAGGCAAGAAGGATCAGCTCTTCTATGACTTTTGCAAAAGGACCGGACACACCGAGAAGTTCTACCATGCCAGAAAGAGGTCCCAAAAGGCCTATCTAGTTGCAGTCAAAGAAGAAGAAGAAAATGGAGCAAAAGAAGAAGAAAAGGAAGAAGAATACCACCAGGAGAAGGACAAACCTCACCAGTCCTTCAATTCAGATAGACTTTTTTAGTTTTGTATTTTCTAGCCCTAATGCCTCAAACATAAACTTGTAAACTTCTCAATTATCCTTGTACTACAGCCTCTGTACACTTTGTGAGGTCCCTGCTACAGCCTCTGGATGTCCATCATGTTTGTGATACCCACACTTAGCCTTTTCTGTGACAGCCTCTGGTGTTTTTGCCATGTTTATGGTGTGCCCACACTTTGCAGGTGTTGCTTTCACTAAATCCTCTACACACTTTGTACTTTTTGTTGTGATTGAGGAGGGGTGTTGAGATATTTGCAATCACACCTACTTTAGTCCCTTTGTGAGAAGTAGTGAGGGCTCAGGACCAAAATCCCATATGCATAGTAGGAGAAAGTACCACCACTCAATTCCTATAAAGCATTGTACTTGCACTCTTTTTCTAATGCAATGATAGTACTCTTTCCTTTCCAGTAAAGTGTCATGTCACTGTCAATACAAAAGATTGTGTTTATGAGTCCAAGTCCCAATCTTGGAACCTAATTCACTTGTGTAACAATTTGTCCTAGTCAGGGTCAATGTCTTCATGAGTTTCTTTTCCCTGTTTCAACCTCCATAGCTTTCGCATCTGCCATGCTCTAGATCCTGCATATTTCACATTTAGATGTTACATTATGACCTCTAGCCTCATCCACTTGGGGATTGGTACCAGATTGGTATGTCCTCTTGGAACTCTTTGCTTTTCATCTAACGCACTAGCCACACTTCTAGAGGTTTTTGGCCTCTAGACCCATCTCCTTTTTATTATGGCATGGCTTGATTGGATGCCACCACTTTTCCTATCTTTATATTTTGTCATGATGACCACATCCGGCTCACTTTCCATCTATCACTTTCTCTAAATCAGATCCTTTTACCAGATCCAACCCTAAATGGGTCTTTTCCCATCATAAACCCTAGGTTTTCTATCACCTGGACTCCCAATAGTTGAGATGGCCTCCACATGATAGCATGCATCAACTATGTTTTGGGGGGCCATCTTCTTCTCATAAATTTGTTTCAATTTTGGACCATTCAGGGGTTACTTAACCACTCCACTCCCCTCGAGTAAGTTACTCATGAATATGTGTGTATCACGTGGGTTCAAAATAAGGTATTTTTAAAATACTATTTTTTACATACAAAAGGGTGTAATATAAAGGGATTATTTATAGATTGAATAGAAAAGGGTTATGTTTTGTTCATAAAATATTTGCAGATAAGGATATTTATAAATAGGCCTTAAATGCACGTGATGTAGAGAGTAGACATATAGTAACTTCCCTAAGCCGCTCCCCTCATTAGGTCTACACCAATTTCCATCTAGCTTATGGATTTGGAACATAGGGTTGGTTGCACTAGGATGCCACTGTTCCTGGGCCTTGGGATCATCATAGAGTTAATGCCAGGATTCTCCGTAGTATGCCTCTCATTTGCACCTCCAACATAACTAACATTCGATAAGTTTTGCCAATCCTTATGGATTTCAAGGGTGTAGGGAAAACTCCAATAGATCTCCCAACACCTCTGAATATATCTATCATAATCATCTACTTGAACCTTTTCCTCCTTCAATGACTTAGGATTTCTCATTCTAACTTGGAACTATGTGTTCATTTCCAAGCCACTAACAATGAGTTCAACTCAAGTATATCTTCTAGCCAAAGCTTTAGGATGTCATCAAAGGCTCTTGTGTACTCTTTGACAGAGGTATATGGCTCTTGTCTGATCTGCATATAAGTTGCCCCAAGACTTGGGTCATGGGAACCTTCATCTCATATTCATCTAAAAATCTATCACATAATTCCTGAAATGATTTAATTGACCCTCTCGAGAGGGTCCAATACCATTTCCTAGCATCTCCCTTTAGGGTAATTGAGAATACTAGCATCAGATGTTTATCATCGAATCCACTCACAAGGCAAGTAAGGCCATATTCTTTCAAATGCAACAGATTCGGATCCTCATTTTCTAGCCCATGAAACATTGGGAGATCCCTATAAGGAGGAGAGCATTTAGTCCTCTTCTTTGGGATCAAAACTGGGTCATCTAGATCTTCATATTCATCATAACCAAATCCTAGCATCTTAGGTCTCTAATCTTTTTCATTTCCATCTTTACCAGTGTAGGAAGGTTTCTTGCTCCATGGGTTTCCCTTTCCACCAACTCACAAAGTGGTTTAGGGGGTCCTATAAGTTTTAGAATATCTTTTTGATTCTTTCTAGGAGGATCTTCTATCCCTTGACCATCCATATGTAATTCCCTAATACATTTAGGCTCGAGCTTTTTCCCCTTACCTAGAATAAATATATCTGCATTATTTAGAGCTTGGGGGTCATGATTCTTGAGTAGTGGTTTCCCCTTAACAACTAAGGCTTCCAACATCCTTATGAGGCCTAATATTTTAGCATGATGACCTACCACATCGAACGTTTCAGCCACAACTAGATTCCATTGTGTGTCGGTACTTTTCCATGGTGTTACGGCTTTAGCATGATCGTTAGTTGATGCCATGACTACCACGGTTCCAACATTCTTATTGCATATTCTCTAGGTTGATGGATGGTTGTGCACAATGTTTCTTGAATAGAGACTGCACCAATGTGAACCTCAGCATACCATCGTGCTATAGGATGGATTGACCACTAAATGCTTACTTTCCACATCACAGAGATCATCCCTTGTAGAGGGTTCAATCTCTATGTAATTGATTAGGTCCATTAGTAAATTTTGTATATGCCAAGTGTTTGAAACCTTGGGCAAACTCCATTTTACAAATAGCGCATCCCTAATGGACAAGGTTATAAATTTTAAGTCCTTTTCAGCCAAGGTTGGAAAACTTTCACTTATTAGCAGATCTCGACAAACACATCATCTGTTGGGACGAAAAAATGGGCCCAACACTGGTTCTAACACTCTAACCACGGGCCTCTATGCTCAACCAAAACACCCCACGGTCTTACAGCCAGGAGTGTCTGGAGACTACACACACTGATCTAACTTAGATATGCATTTATACTATTCATAGTTCAATAAATCTCTTCCCAACTCCAAGCAATTGGAGTTCCCAAATAGATCAATGTCTAGCACCTTGTATCTCATACCCACAGAGCATCCCTTGATTAATTGTTGTGGCCCCACTAGGCCTCTCCTACACCATAGGGATTAGCCCCAAGATGCGCCATCCAAACATATTGCACATGCAAAACATAGTCTCTTCTTTATATTCATTTCAGGAGATAATTCAATTCTTACCAAATTAGGCCCCAAAGGGAACGAACGTACTATCCTACAGCATGGGACTCCTTATGCTCTAAACACAGGTCAAGGATTATAACAATCAAGTGCAATGCATCTAGGATTTGTTTTTTTGATACCATGTATATGTAATGCAATGCAAAGACGAATGCCTTTAAGTACACAAACTTATAAATCAAATAGCTTGGATTGTATGCAAGTGATACTTTTCATGATTTCACCCTAATGCAATGCACCGTTGCTAAGGTAGCACCGAAGTAATTTGTGCTATTGCCCTTCCTTAAACACTTAAAATGAATGAATCATATATGTTAAGATGTGCATAAAATCAGATTTCAATGGATTCTTAACTCCCCACAACCCTTTCTCCCTACCATTTATGGTTTTGCATTCAATGGTAGGTGTAAAGAGTAATCTTCATGTGTTTTTTGTATATAAAAGCAGTAAATACACACTTGAACATAAACATGGGGATATACTGAGGCTAAACCTCATGCCCTAGCCCCACCATAAAGGTTAAAAACCAAAAACTAAAGCATCCAATGAGCTTTAGGGTTGACCAAGTTGGGTTAATAGGGTACGCCCTAACCTAGAATATAAGGGATCTTGCCAAGTTGCAAGATACCCTGGAACGAGTGCTGATGCATTCGAAAGGAAAGAATCATTCCTTAGCAGTTTACCAACAACAAGATCGGTTAATGAAAATGTTTGTGCTTGCTAGAGATTTTAGAGCATTGTTTGATTTATGAATTACAAATTAAATGAATATCTATACTTCAGGTTGAAGACTCGAAGGGAGAGGCAGTTTCAGTTACCCCCGACTGCTTGCCTGACCCTAACCAAGGGGGTTGTTGACCGCGCCGGGTACATGGACCGAACTCGCTGCGAGAGGTCTCTCCGTTGAGCTCTACTTGGAGGAGGAGGATGCTTGGGTGCCAGGGGGGGCTCTGGCCGTAATTCCCTCGCCTTCCGGGTCCTGCACAAGAGGCTAACGTGACTCGGGATTGAATCTCGAGGCCTGCATACTAGTCTACGAGCAGAAACTTGGAATAGTGATCCTTGTGGATTGTTGGATAGCCTTCGGGCGGATTGTGGACAAGCCTATGGGTAGAACTCCTTGTATTTCAAAGATAAATATGATGATAAGTTAATAAAGAACTTGTTTGATATTGTTTTTCTATGTCACGTGATAAGATTACATGAAGGAACCAGTGCTTAACGGATTAATTAAAGAAGCTGATTGTTACATGTCCAACTAACGTGTTAGATAATTACCTAACTAAAACAAACCGAGGAAAGTGCAGAGGATGGACCATGGGTCCATCCTACGGTTGGGTGGTCTTGGTTGGCCGGGAACTTTTCTCAAATCTCGAAGAACAGCGGGATGATCGTCAAAGGACAAGAACAATAAAAGCGATGACCTAGAGTTATGTCTTAACCGATTTACACTGTTTTAGGGGAATGGAATGGGACTATGCCTTATGGCAGGGAGGTTGAGCTCTACATCCCTCTCATTTCCCATTCTCCTTGAATCAAGTCCAGCGTGAATCCGCTTCGGACCTGGTGTTTCTGTGTAAAATAGTTCACTTGGGTCCGATGCTAGTTTGTTGTTAGGAAAAGACCAATCAGGAAAACCCTAATTCCAGTCGATCCTAAGTGGGAACGGCCAGAATACTTCCGCTACATGGTAGACGCGGAAAGTCTTAGATTGCATATCCCGTAACATTCCATGGAGTGCCGGGTGGAGCTTTCTAGACATCCTTTCCGATGGACTGCTAAGACGTGTCCAGGACCATTCTAGTTGGACATGTTACAGTTGGTATCAGAGCCGACCAACAACAGAATTGTTTTTATATCTCAATGAAATGAAGTAACGAAATTGTTGCTGTCCAAACATTTCCTTATCTTCAATGCTGTCTTGCAGAACTACGAAGCGTGGAAAAAGTTTTTGGTATTTCGAGTCATGTTTATGACTGCAATGCATTCTTCGCTTTATAGACAAAGAATTGGGATGATGAACATCCTAGAGCAGATTTATAATCCATCACCTTTGTACATAGAACGAAGATGGACAGGTGCTTCGGGAATCTGCTATATAGCCGCCCACCGGTTTTCTTATCTACAAACCAACCTAAAAAGGATCAAGTGGTTGGAAGACTTGAAAGTCGTGAAGCTGTTCATTTTTGTGGAAGCTCACGTAAATTTGACTTTACATATTCGAGGTCGGAGGGTTGAAATGAACTCATATGTATATGAGGAAGTAACCCGTGTAATCCCCGCTGATAGGATTAAAGTGTTGGGCCTCCATGAGAAGTATGGATTCCAACGGAAAGGATATCCTGAACTTCCAATGACTTATCGATTCCTAAAGATCCATGACCCAAAACCTTACTATTACACAGTTCCTGTAGATAAATGCAATACAACGTTGTTCTCCCCAAACTAAATGTAACAATTGGCTTATCATCACATGAAATGTTGTATTCAAAAGGGCTATGTCCATGTAAATACAAATAAAGACTTCTTTTTATCAATGTTTGGCTGTGCATGAGAGTTGATAAAAATTTAAGTAGCTACATTGTTTATGAGATAGCTGAATTAAAGATATGCTAACCTCGATTATCATATAATAATGTTAAGAAAACCTTTATTCAGGCACAACCCCAGGTACAGGTTTCTAATTTGCCTCCTACATCAAGTACTGCTGTGATCCAGGAGAAGAAGTTCCTTCTCAAGAAAATTAAGCCACCCCAGTTTGACGGGAGAGGCAGATTCGTTCAGGTTGATGCTGAAATTTGGATTGAATCCATGGAGGATTACTTCGAAGCAGCTGGTACTGCACCCACCAATCAGGCTATGCTCGCCAAGTTAAAACTCACCGGCGAAGCCAGACTTTGGTGGAAGCAATGGTGCAGGGATCAAGGGATCGCAGAGGGATCCGTTACCTGGGAGAAGCTGAAGAAAGCCGTGCAGGGTAGATACTTACCACTTGCATATCGCACACTGTCGTATTGCTGCGCATTCGAGGTGTGAAAACCACCCAAAAGTTGTGTGTGTGATTTGATACTTTGTACATACTTAATTGTTGTGTTTACATTTATTTTCTGCGTATGAGTATAGTGGGGAGAAGTTTGGAAGCATAGTGGTGGATATGTTTGTGAAGAATGTCAAGAGATTAAGGCCCTTGTGATGAAACCCACTTGAAGGTGGACGAGACATGTTTTTTTAATTTCAAAATCATGGTGTTAGGAAGTGACACACATGGAGCTAAAGGTTGGGGAGTCAAAATGGTAGACTACTTTTACCCACAAATGGGTCTACCTCTATCACTGGTCTGTCACCTGTGCTTGAAGCATTTTACTCAATCTATAGAGTCTTGGTTGCTGCCGACTTTTGTGTTGCTCGTGTTCAAGTCCAAACCGAAGTCATGACAGCTGAGACTGGCACCTAAAGATGGATGGCTCCTGAGAAAAGATGATTGGGAAATCGATTACAGCCAGCTCAAGTTCAACCATAATTGGTAAGTGCAAGGGGTCTTCTAAATCTGTGAGTTGTAATAACGTACAAAAGCTCAACCTTGCAAGAAGAAAGGTATCTATTCAGTAGAATCTAGAAAGTGATTATGAGGCTTTATAGAAGGAGACGAATTCAGACTCTCTTGATTTCTTGAATCTTAAGAATAGTGATAGTGACATGGATATCAGTGGTGAGGAAGATGAAGAGATTTCATGCTTGGAATTTCAAATTCAAGGAGGCTATGACTGGGCCGCTTTTCTGGAAAAAGAAAGAGGGGTCGCTTTTCTGAGCGCAGGTGTGGGGGGTGAGAAAGCTTTTTGGGGATTCTTCGGAAAAGATTTTTTGGGGGGGTGTAAGAAGGTGACGAAAGAGATCAACATGCGAGAAGATGTGACAAAGAGGAGTCGAGAAGAAGATCAAGGCAACTACAGAAACAAAAGAGCTGGGGGAGAAAACGCAAAAGCAGGCAGAAGACGAAAACTTGGGAAGAAGGAGGTGGGAAAGAGGAGGCACTACGACACAGGGTGCCGAGAGTGAAAAGAAAACTGAGAAGAGGTGAACGGAGGGACTTCGACATAGTAGAAGGAGACACAGAGAGATCATTGGCGAACACTGCTGCTAAGAGAGGTAACGAAGGATGAGGATGCTGCTGGGAAAAGGGATCGAATGGAGGAAGCATGGCCAAGAGACTAATGATGGAGCTCACAAACGACGACGATAGAAGACGTTGTGGTGATGACACTTGAAGAATGGAAGAAAGGCGACGTCCAAGAAGGTGAGGAAAGGGCCGTTGTAGGATATGAAGATGGTGACAAGAAGACGACAATGATCGACTGACCTGCAAAAGACAAAGTGAAGACGAAAGTGATAAGAAGTTAGTCAAAGAAGAAGATGAGAGGACGACGACCTGCCTGCAATAACAGAGGAGAGGAGAAGGCAAAGACAAGGTTGCTGTGACGGCATGAACAAGAAGAAGAAGGTGACAAAGACGTGACAGAAGACGTTGCTGCTACAAGCTAAAGACGAGGATGATGAAGAGTCAGCCACACTTTGCCATAGCCACCCTCCTCTCCACTCTGAGTATCGATCCATCCTTCTTGGCATCATCCAAAACATACTCCATTTTCACAACCTGCGCTGAGTAGCGTCCGTGGATTCATCCCTTAGTCTCCAAAAGCAGCAACTACAATAGAGCCTCATTGTCATCAGGCCTTTGGACATCTTGCAACTCCGTAGTTGCAACACACTCCCTTTCTCATGACACATCTTTGTCTTCCATGGCTCCAAATATGAACAATGACTACGAATTCGGGAGACATTGACAATCTTGGTGGATAAATACAGTTTCCACACAGGATGGTCCACAGTTCGAGATATTAGTAAAGAAATTTTATTACAGTTCATGCCTCTTCTTTGTAAACTCACTGATGGCAGTTTCCTGCACATTATTGACATCAGAATCCAAGAAGATCCACAGCAAGAGCTCCTACAATGCATTACTAATCAACTTGAAAGCCTTTCGTTAAATTTGGTGCAAGGAGTATGACCCCCTCCCCTCATAAATGAAGGCAATCGAGGTCCAAGGAGACAAGAAAGAGAGTATGTTCGCTATAATTATGGGGAGATTGGCCATGGTATGTACTTTTGCCCTCATCCCAGGCGTTTTCCAGGAAATGGGTTCCAACCAAGAAGGAGGGGACAACAAGTGACACCACCTAGGGAAAGGTTTGTTCAATCGAATCCAGGGCCTCCACCACCGGTTCAAGTTCTCCAGCATCCTCGACCACTTGCAGAGGAGCCGCCCTTCCCTATCCAACCACCAGAGAATCATGATGTTAGGATAATTAGTTTAGATGAGAGTGATGTCAAAGGGAAGGCCAAAGTAGTAGAGGCTGAGTGAAAAAAGCTCGTAGAATTGAGAGAATGGAGCCTACACCACCAAAGGAGGTTGAAAACATGGAAGAGGAGGCAGAGTCATCAATGGCTGCAAAGACACGCAATAGTAAAAAGAGGAGGGCTCGCTCACGCCGACACATTGAGCCAGATGGTTTTTCCTTGGGTAAAGGTACTAGAGCTTATGATTTGCTTGCTAATGTGAGGAATCAAGGGCCAAAAATTTCATGGCCCCAATTACTACATCTATCTCCAACAGTACGGCGACAATGATCAAAGATGGTAAGAATTAGACCCATGAAGAATAGACATGTGAATGCAATCCAGGCTAGAAAGATGAAAGATATTGTGCCTCTAGTGGAAGCCGAAATCATTGGCCAGAGAGTGTCAAAGACATATGTGGATGGATGTGCAGAGATTTGTGTCATGACGGAAAAGTTGATGCATCGTTTGGGATTAGAGGTAAATGAAACTACTAAATTTGGGGCCAAAATGGCTAACAATGTAGTAGTAAATTGTTTGGGAGTTATAAAGAAAGTCAAGGTAAAGGTGTGTGGAGTGCAATTGGAGCTTGACATGTATGTGATGCCAGTGAAGGGGGACGGCTACCCGCTCATTCTTGGGCGACCATGGCTAATGGGAATGAAAGCCAAACAAGATTGGGAGACAAGGGCTTTAGAGCTAAGGCCACAAAAGGGGCTGCATAAAAAATGGAAGAGCACTATCTACAACATGAAGGAGGGCCGATAGGAGGATCTTGTGTTAGAGACCACCACTGATGAATGGAGTTCCAACGAGGGTTGGTCATCTATGACAGAGGGAGAGTCTTCTAATGAGGAGGAAGAAAGCTCTCTAGAAGTGATGGGGATTACATTAAAAGGGCCTTCTAGTAGTGAAATTCTGTAGCAGCTTCCAAAGGTTGAGAAGGAGGGGTTAGAAAAAATGTTGGCTAAGGATCTATCAGTTGAGGAGAAGGCAGCCTACATGGAAGTGGTGATAAAACACTCTGCACTTTTTATTTCTGATTATGAACACATCACAGGTGTGACAGCAGTACAACATCACAATAATCTAAAAGAGGGAGCACGGCCAGTGGTGCAGCGACTACAATGATTGTAAGTAGTTCAACAAAACACTCTACTCACTTAGGTGCAATGACTTTTAAAGGCAGACTTCATCTATCCAATAGGGGACTCAGAGTGGGTTTCACCTGTGGTGGTGATACCCAAGAAGAATGGAAAATGGAGGATTTGTGTGGATTACAAGCCGCTAAATGCTGCAACTAAGAGAGATCACTTTCCTCTTCCCTTTCAGGATGAAATACTCAACGAGGTGGTCGGGCATGAGAGATACACTGTTTGTGATGGGTATTCAGGTTATTTCCAGATCCGAATAGCTGAGAAGGATTAACAGAAGACCACCTTCATTACACCTTGGGGTTGTTTTGCTTACAAAGTAATGCCATTTGGATTAAGAAATGCCCCAGCTACCTTCCAGCAATTCATGAATTATGTCTTCCAGCCATATTTTGGAAAATCCATTAGGGTCTTTATTGATGACTTTTGTATTTATAGTTCTAAGGCTTTACATCTAGGAAAGGTGGATGAAGCTTTCAACCGCCTTGCACAAATGGGGGGCAATTAAACCATGAGAAGTGTCGCATTGGCGAAAGCAGCGTAACTTTGTTAGGGCATGTCGTAAGTGAGAGGGACATTGAAGCAGATCCAAACAAAGTTAAGGCCCTACTGGCAGTGCCATCACCATCTTCTGTGAAGCAACTAACCTCTTTCATTCAGAAGGTGCGATATATGGGGCGGTTCATTCATCTCCTCTCCCAATTAATATTTCCACTACAACAGCTAACCCAGTCTGAGGAGCTCCTGTGGAGTGATGAAAGCGAAAGGTGCTTTCACGAGGTGAAGAAGGCTCTTAGCACCCTTCCTATAATTTTACAGCCTTGTTGGGATCAGGGGTTTTTTGTCAATCCGAGTTTTGGGGAAGATGCTCTAGGGGAGCACTAATACAAAAGGATGCTAAAACTGGACTAATGAGACTGGTTTAGTTTTCTAGTAGAGTAATGACAGCATCAGAACGAGGGTACAAGATGGTCGAGGTGATGGTTTTGTCTCTAATGTTTGCTATAAGAAAGTTTCGTCCTTATCTTCTCCCTAGGCCATTCACAGTGATCACGACAGAAGAGCATTTTCCCTATGCCTTACAGCTTGGAGGATGTCCATTCTAACAATGAGGCAGAATATCAAGCCTTGCTTTTAGGTTTGAGGTGGTGTCTCTCACATGGTGTCACTCAACTTAATGTTTTTGGGGATTCTATGCTAATTGTTAAGCAAATGAAAGGAATCTGGGCTTGTAAAAATGATAACTTAGTAGTGAAAATGAGGCAAGCTAAAACTCTCATGAGAAAGCTACAGAAAGCCCAAATCTATTTTGTGCCAAGGCGCACAAATGGCAACGTAGATGCTCTAGCAGCTGAAAAATTGAAAGAGGTAATGGTGGGTATCATTGCAGTAAAGCTTCCCTTATTTCAAGGTAAGTTTTAACTACAAGATGTGCTCTATTTTCTTGAGCATGGTGAGGCACCTACACATTTGAGTAAGAGTGAGAAAAGGTGGCTAGCTACTAAGGCCACTAAATACCGCTTGATAAATGATGTGTTGTATTGCAAAGGAAAGGATGCAGTGCTTAGAAGGGTGCCAACAGCAAAGGAGATTATAGATGTGATTAAGAGCTGCCATGAAGGGGTTTGTGGCGGACATTTTGCTCAAGAAATAACCAGTAGGAAGATTCTCCAAGCCGGTTTTGTGTGGCCTAGTCTACATCGAGATGTGCAACATTGGTGCTGCACTTGTGACAATTGCCAAAAGGCCGGACCAAGGAAGCTAGTGCATGAGGAACAAAATCCCATAACGACATATGGCCCATTTGAGAAATGGGGGATTGATGCAATAGGGCCACTCCCACGAACTCAATCTGGCAAGGAATACATCATAATGGGAGTGGACTACATGACGAGGTGGGCAGAGGCTTCAGCAACTAGTAGAATCACAGGCCAAGAAGTGGGAAAATTTGTGTTTAAAAATATTTGTTGCAGGTTTGACACACCTTTGGAAATTATCTCTGATCGGGGTCCTGGTTTTAGGGCAAACCTAGTAGGGGAGTTAATGGAAAGGCTAAAAATCAAGCACATGCATTCTACTCCCTACTATCGACAGTGTAATGGTTTGGTCGAAAAAGTGAATGGGCTGATTTGTAAGATAATTACCAAGCAGGTACACATGCACCCCAAGCACTGGGATAAAAAATTGAATGCAGCTCTTTGGGCCTACAGGACTTCATTCAAAACCTCACTTGGCTATACTCCATTTCACCTCGTCTATGGCCAAGAGGCTTTGCTTCCTATAGAGGTGGATCTGGCCAGTTTGCGTGTTTTAGTAGCCAATCGAGAGAAGAATCAAGATAAGAAGTTAGAGGATAGGATCTTGGATCTAGAGAGGCTGGAGTTAGACAGAGAAGCAGCAGTCCAACACTATTCCATGCAGGCTGAAGAGAGGAGGAAGACCTTTAATAAGAAGCTGGCTAGAAAACACATAAGGGAAGGATCACTTGTGCTACGTTATGATAATCGCTTTGATAACAGAAAGGATGCTAAACTTGTGTTCAAGTGGGAAGGGCCATTCATGGTCATAAGGAGATATCCAAATGGCAGCTATAAGCTAGGTGACATGGATGGGAAGGTTCACAAGACAAGGGTAAATGGATGGCGATTGAAGCCTTATTTTCAAAGAAATATGAACACTTTGGAGCACTCATTCAATGAAGAGCCACCAATGAGGGGGTGCAGTCCTCCTTGCTCTATTGGACCATCATTATCAAGCTAGAGGCATGAATACCTCTAGCCTAAGGGGAGGGCTAATGATCCGGGTTTTTTACAACCTGGATTATTACCACAAAATTTGGCCAAAGCCCCTATTAAAAGCTTACCATATCACTTTGGGTTTACTCTTCAAGCACTAGGTATGCTACATTGCTTCTCGATTATGATAACTCTAGCAAATGGGGGAACAAGTTCTTAGGAGGCATGTCAATGTAAAGGATGGTTATCTTAGTGAAGATGAAAATGGATTACACCTAGGAGTTGAGTGAGTGCATAGATTTTTCAAAGGACTAGCCTCCAACTACACATGGGCTCCGTCTGCATCACTAAGATTTGGAATCTATCACCATCATTAGAGGACACCTCACCCTAGCACACAAGTCAATATCCACATCATGGTGTCATTTGGATCTTGCACAATAGCTTACAAGCAGGGACCCCTTTTGTCACATGCTTATATGTATTTATATACATATGGGGGACTAAAGTCAAAGCAGCTTTTGGAAGCCATTTTTTATAATCTCAATAACTCCCAAGAAAAAGCGAATTTCAACAAAATTCCTGCGATACCCAATCGATTTTGACCTGGTCTACAAAGTTGCAGACGAAACTTTTTTCAAATTCCTCATGGATTTGAAGTTACGAAGGCGCAGACTGCTAGCTACATGCAATTTTCTTCTCTCTTTCACCACACCAACTTTTCACTCTATCCTTCTTGTAAATATATTATAATAATGTGCTTTGGGCATCCACCTCTTGTAATCTAGCTCCATTTCTCTATTTTGTCTACCACCACCCTTGGCTTCTTGCGTGATGACTAAGGTGGAGACTTGTCCCATCCACTATTCTCCATATTTTCAAAGATGCCATACATCATCTAGGATTATGTTAATCAAGAAGATTAGCTTAATCTAATCCCTCATGGAGGCTATATAAAGAGCCCATGGAGAATGAAGAAGGGAGAGGAAGGACAATGACAAGTCCATGAGAGCATTCTAGAATATCCTCATCTCTTTGAGGTAAGCCATGAGTAAGTTCTTTTATTATGTAGTATAATGGCAAGCTTCCTCTACCTCTTCTCCTATTATCTCCCTCTCTTCTCATCTTCTCATTCCATGTAGCATAATGGCAAGCTTCTTCTACCTATTCTCCTCTTGTCTCCCTCTCCTCTCATCTCTCTCTCTTATATTCCAATATGGTGTCTAGCACATATATTCTCTCTTGTAAATTGTGTCTTGATTCTCTTTGAGAAAAGGGATGTCCTAGCCCATCCTCCCTTTGGCTAGGTGGTGCCCCTCTTTAGTTCTCTTAGTGAGGATTGGAGCTTGGATGCGTAAGAGGCAACCTGTTCATCATTTCAGCCCTCAATGTCATTCGGGCTGACAAATGCTCTTGCTACCTTCAACAGGCTAATGTAGGATATCTTTAGACCATATCTTGATGACTTCATACTCATCTTCTTTGACGATACCTTAGTCTACTCCAAATAGGAAAAAGATCATGAACCCCAGCTTCGCATTGTCCTTGAAACAATGAGGGCACATGAGCTTTATGCCAGGAAGAAGAAGTGTGCATTTTTCAAGCGACAGATTGAATATCTGGAATTCATTATATCAGCAAAAGGGATTTCAGTAGACCCGGCCAAGGTCAGAGACGTTCTGGAATGGCCAACACCACCAACAACTCTCAAAGAAATACGTAGTTTTCTTAGATTGACAGGATGGTACAGGGTCATTATCAAAAACTACGCTTTGATTGCAGCGCCGCTAGACTGATCTACTGAAGAAGCAAATGTCAATCAAACTAAAAAAAAGCTTGGTATCAACACCTATCCTGAAACTTTCGGACCTTAGTAAGGAGTTTGAAGTGATAACTGATGCTAGCACACTTGCCTTAGGATGTGTGATTATGCAAGAAGGTCATCCTGTAGCATACTCTTCAAGGAAACTGAAAAGCCATGAAAGGAATTATGCTACCCATGATCTGGAGCTGTTAGCTATCATCCATGCTCTCAAGCTTTGGAAACACTTCTTGCTGGGTAACAAGTTTACCTTAGTGATGGATCATAAAAGTCTCAAATGGACCTTTACCCAAAATGAGCTCAATATGAGGCAACGTCGATGGATTGAAGTGTTGGAGGAGTATGATTTTGAAATCAAATACCGGCCTGGAAAGGAGAATGTAGTTGCCAACGCACTCAGCCGCAAGGCATTTCTGAATTCTCTGATTTTACAATATCCATCAACAGTTAGATCTCTAGCCACAAAGGTATCCATGCCAAACAACCCAATACTTGAGCTAGCTAAAGAAGAGGCATGCCATGATCCAACCTATCAGAAATTGCTAAGGGATATCCCTATCAAGGATCAAGACCCGAAGGTACAAAAAAAGTATCAAGAATTCTCTATCAATGGTGGAGTTGTCTACTATAGAACGAGATTATGTATACCGGCAAGCTAGTCACTCAAGCAGAAGATACTTTGGGAAGCTCATGACTCCCCTTTCTCAGGACATCCTGGCTATGCCAAGACCCTTAATGTAGTCAGAAAGAGCTACTATTGGGAGAGGCTCAAAGGTGGCATCCTCAAATATGTCATGGAATGTTTGTCTTGTCAACGTATTAAGGCCGAACATGTCAAAATGCCAGGGAAATTGCAACCACTTGACATTCCCCAAATGAAACGAAAATTCATTAGTATGGATTTGGTTGTTGGCCTACCCCAAGTTCAGGGAGGTTACAACTCCATTATGGTCGTGGTAGATATGCTTACCAAGATTGCACATCTTATTCATGTTAAGACATACTATAAAGCCTCAGACATTGCAAGATTGTTCATCAAGGAGATATTCAAAATGCATGGGCTACCTAGAAGAATCATTAGTGATCGTGACTCTCTCTTCATATCACATTTCTAGAGAGCCATCTTCGAGGCCATTGGGACTCAACTCTGTTTCAGTACAGCTTACCATCCCCAATCCGATGGTCAAATGGAGCGAGTCAACCAAGTCATTGAGGATATGCTAAGGGCACATTGTTGTCGCAAGCCCAAAAAGTGAATTCAATATTTGCCACTGGTTGAGTTTTCCTACAATGCTTCTTATCAACAAAGCATTCAAATGACCCCTTTTGAAGCATTGTATGGGCACGATTGTCGTAGTCCTTTAAACTTCTCGGATCCAAGTTTGAGGGTTGAAGCCTCAAAGCAGATGCTGGAAGATATGGATGACCAAATCAAGTCAATAAGACAAGACATCCAAGCCGCCAAGGATAGACAGAAGCCATACGTGGATTTGAAACGTCAATATAGATCCTTCGTTGAAGGAGATATGGTCTTCATTCGTGTACGTACAAAGAAGAGTTCCCTATCCTTGGGTGAATGCAAAAAGCTAAGTCCAAGATATTGTGGACCCTACAAGATCCTCAAGTTCCTAGAGCCCAATGCTTACAGGCTGCAACTCCCTGAGAACCTAAAAGTTCATAATGTATTCCATATCAGCCTATTGAAGAAGTATGTACCTAACCCTACTCACGTACTTGATGATCAACAAGTTGTAATGCCTAGCCAAGGAGTCCTTGACCTACGGGTTGATAGGATCTTAGATGTTAGGGAGAGGCAATTGAGATCCAAATCCTTGAGAGAATACCTCATCCAGTGAAAAGATTATCCCGAAGAGGATGCCACTTGGATGGATGAAAGTACTCTCAACCAACAATACCCCTAGCTCTTCTTGAGGTGAGGAAATCTCGATTCCTCTAAGGGGGAGAGAATGTAATATTCCGCATGAAATATCAATGATTTTAGATCCCATAGCCCACGCGAAAAGCAAACTAAAATAATCTCCCGCATCGGTAAATGTTGGTGGTTAAGTGCTTACCCCGTCCGCACGTCAATATACTCTAGCATCATGGAGCACAAGAGCCGAGGCTTGAAGCCCGTAGTTCAATACATGAATACCCTCCACGTGAAAAGGAAAATGGATAAACGGTTAAATTTTGTGCGATTTTTTTTATTATTAACCCCATCCCCTCAGTCGATTCATGGTGGGGAGAGGGAGTGTGGGAAGAGCATGAGATGGAGTGGTGGAGAAGCATGAGGGAGGGGAGGCATGCAAGCCAGCCACATGGGAGGCTATCTCCCCCCCCCTTATCCTGTATAACCTCCCCTTAAGCTTAGGGAGGGAAGAGAGAGGTGGAGCTATGCTGCTAGAGGAGTCGTGAAGCCCGCGTGCTGCCGCCATCAGCTGCCACGCTACTGCCACGAGGGCGCTGCTGCGCCATGCTGCCGCCTTCATCAACCACACCACCATCATCATCATTAGTATCATCATCTTCATCTCCTCCATCAAATTCTTCTCTCTCCACGTTCTGTCAGTAGACAGAAGCTTAGGTTTAAGCTTCCTTAAGTCCCATTCCCCCCTGTGCCTTCCCTGGGAACTTTAAAGCCAAGTCTCCAAGGACCGTGTCCTACGCGGGAGAGAGGAGATCGCAGACTGTGAAACTTCAGGACTCGCAAGTAATCAAAGGGGGAGTTTCTGTGACAAAATACACTGCATAGATGGCTCCGAAGCTAAAGATGCGAAGCACACATGCAGGAGCTTCTACTCTGAGTTTGCGTGTGGATAACACCTTGAACCTCAATGCCCAGGTTCTTTAAAATTGGTTCTGCATGAAAAGAATGCATTTAAGCATGTCTTTAATTCACGCAGTCAAGTTAAAATACATTGTGGAATTTATTTCCTTGGATGATTTACAAGAGTTAGTGCATGTCGTACATTTGGGTTTGCTTGCATTTCCAAGTTGCAATCCTAAACGCATATTGCATAGGTTAAAAAAATGGAATTGTTTAAATGCATCCTTGATTGCCTCGCGAAAAAGAACAGCACATAATGCATCTTGTCAATAATTTCCTAGTTGTGATTCGTATGAGTTAATCATTGACGTCCATTAAATGTTGTCCAAGTAGTCGCATTGCATGAAAGGGATTTAAGTACCTTGCAAATGGCATGCAGTGATAATTACATCCTAGATTGGGCTGAGTGTCAAAGGACGAATTAAATCGATAATGGTCTCATGGTATTCGTTCATGCATGGAGTCTTTCCATCAAAGATTGTATTTTGGGAAAGAATGCAATTTCATATTAAAGCTTGAATTCAATGCATTAAGCGAAGGGTTATGAGCATAGTTCTTGATGAAATTCAACGTAGGTTTTATATAAGTTAGCCATAAATTATCAATCATTATAGTTTAGGCAAGGAAAAGAAATGGTCATTGTAAATCTCATAGTTGCTTAGAAGGAAAAAGTCTATAAACCGCATATTTGCATGAAATGTTGTATTTTGAAATTATTTACATATTTTTAGGAAAAAGTATTTGCATCTCTAAGAAGAGATCACCTCTTGTCGCAAGACCATTAGATCGATTAGGTAATTTTCTTGCAAAAGTGTAACTCAAGCGATGATCACCTCAATACACTAGGTAGAGTTAAGCCGCGTTAAAATTCTGCCTAGTATCGCACTTGGAATGCCAAGTCAAGACTTCCAATCCCAAAGATCCTGCCCACATTCACAAAATGTTAGAGCTAGCTGAACGCCTATACAAGAACGATCTAGGATTTTTACCCGAAGGATCTATTGGCTAAATACTAGACTTCCATTTGAATTTAGAAACCCTAGGGCCAAATGTTGTCGGCCTAGTATGGTTAGGGCCAAATACTAGACTTCCATTTGAATTTAGAAACCCTAGGGCCAAATGTTATCGGCCTAGTATAGTTAGGGCTAGGTTGGGTCAAGAGGACTCCCACAACCCTACATCATGACCAAAGGTATTCTTGGCCAAGGAATACCGTGCGATGGGGGAAATGATCCCACAAGATAGGCGCGACACTTGTCTCGTGCAACAAGTTGCAACGTCGCATGGTTTGTGTCTAAACCACAAAATAGCATTGCCACTCCTTAGAACAAGGGTCCACAGGTTCTAAGTACAAGTCAAATTTACAAGAGGATGAGTAGTCATCTTGCTACATCACCCTTCCTTGAGGCCGATTTGCCAAGTTAGGGAAGTTGTGTATCGTCTAGCAAGAAATTGACCAATCAAGTTAGGGCGATGAGGTTGCCCAAGATTTACTGTCTTAATTTAAGGAACCTAAGGTGTTGTTAATTTGGGTTTACAAGGTATAAACCCTAACCCAAGGATAAAAGGGTAAACAAGTAATGAAACCCTTGGGGATCTTGCCAAGTCGCAATTGATCCCGGATCGAATGCTGGATGCATTCGGAGAGAAGGATTCACACCTTAGCAGTTGGCCAAACAAATGACCACTGGATTGATTGTGTTTGTACAATTAGGAGCATTGTTTGTACTTCTTTGCTCAAGGAACTAATGCTGGAAAAAAATTAATGCTTCAAGTTGAAGGCCTGGAGGGAGAGGCAACTTCAGTTACCCCCGACTATGTGCCTGACCCTATCCAAGGGGGTTGTTAACCGCACTGGGTACGTGTATCAAACCCACCACGAGAGGTCTCTCCGTGGATGCTACTTGGAGCAGGAGGACGCTTGGGTGCCATGGGGGCTCTGGTCGTATATCCCTTGCCTTTCGAGTCCTACACAAGAGGCTAACGTGACTCAAGATTGGATCTCAAGGCCCGCATACTAGTCTATGGGCAGAAACTTGGAATAGTGATCCCTGAGGATTGCTGGAATTGCCTTAAAGTAGATTATGGAATTTCCTTCGGACAGATTATGGATTAGCATTCAGGGCTGGATTATATGATGTATTCCAAAGACTGATAAATAAGATCAAAGTGTTGAAAATGAACTTGTTTGACATTGTTTTTCTATGTCTGTGCTTAAGTTACGTAAAGGAATTGGTGATTACTTGGCTAATTAAGAAAGCTATTTTTGCTTGTCAAACTAAATGTGGTTGATTAATAAAGATCAAATGTTGAAAAAGGAACTTGGTTGACATTGTTTTTCTATGTCAGTGCCTAAGTTACGTGAAGGAACCAGTGCTTAATTGGTTAATTAAAGAAGATATTTTTGCTTGTCAAACTAAATGTGGTAGGTAATAGATAACTAAGCAATCCGAGGAAAGTGCGATGGAAGTGACTCTGGGTCCGTCCTACGGAAGGGTAGTCCCCGTTAGCAGAGAAATTTTCTCGAAGGAATTGACGATGAAGTAGCGATAACCTTGAATCAATAGAATTAGAGTCCCAATTTATGCTGTTTTAGGGGAACTAAATGGGACTATGCCTTATGGGCAGAGAGGTTGAGCTTCACATCTCTCTCGTTTCCCATTCTCCTTGAACCAAGTGCAATATAAATCCGCTTCAACCCTGATGTTTCTGTGCAAAGTGGTTCGTCACGGGCTTGATGCTAGCTACTTCTTAGAAACTTGATTATTAGGAAAACCCTGACCCAGGTTGGTCCTAAGTGGGAACGGCCAGATGCTTCCGCTTCATGGCAGACTCGGGAAGACCTTGATCGCAAACCACGTGACATTCCTTGTGAGTGCCAGGCGGCGCTTTCTAGACTCTCTTCCCGATGGGCTGCTAACATGTCCTACAAGTGGACAGGGGGGACACATTACAAACACTCCTTCTCAAGTTCAATTGTATCTTTACAACTCCAAGTAAGCTTTGAAATTTTCGAAGCTTCTTTGCACCTAATGCCTTTATGAAATGTTAGCTATCTAACCTTGTGTGCTAACATATACCAAATCAATCTCTCCTACAAGTACCTTCTCTCTCACAAAAGTGATAATCCACGTCGATGTGTTTTATCCTAACATGGAACATTGGGTCCCTAGCTAATTGTGTAGTACTCATGTTGTCACACTAAATGACAACTAGATCATCTCCTTACATATCCAAATCTTCCAGTAACTTTTGCAACCATACCATCTTATATACTACCATAGCAGCACCTCTATACTTAGCCTCTATACTCGGTAAAGAAATTGTAGGTTGTTTTTTGTTGCTTCACATAACTGTTGTATTACTAAGAGAAAACATGAATCCATTGGCAGATCTTCTATCAGACATGCTACTAGCCCAACCTACATCTGCATATCCAAATACTTGTATATCCTTACCTATCTCATTAAAAATTTCATAATACAAAGTGGCCTTCATACACCTCAATATGCATCTAATTGCATCCAATTGAGGCTTTCTAGGCATCTGCAAAACTAACAAGGCCAACAACATAGCTCAAGTTTGGCCTTGTGATAGATATGTAAATCAAACTTTCTACTCTCCTCCTAAACACAGTAGGGTCTTTTATCTCATTCCCAACATCAATACTCAACTTCACATTTTTCTCCAATGGTAGTGAAAGAGGCTTATATACTATCATACCACACTTGAACAATATATCCAAGCCATACTGCCTTTGGGATAGCTATACATCATCATTATATTTAATCTCCTTACCAAGAAAGTACCTTAGCTTACCTAAATCCTTCATCTCAAACTTCTTCTTCAAAAGGTCCTTAACTTCAACAATCCCACTATCACTATCACCTATAATAATCAAGTCATCCACATAGATAACTGAGCTACCCAAACCTATGTTTTCCTTTATTGTATAAAGTAAGTGATAAACATCAAAAACATAAAAGCCAATGTTGACAAGATACTCTCAGATATTGTAAAACCATGATGTAGTAGTTCCATACAACATCTTCTTTAACATGTATGCATATGTGGGATACTTTACATCCTCATAGCTTGTTGGCTACTCCATATACACCTCTTCTTACAATTCACCATGCAAGAAGGCATTGTTTACATCCATTTAGTGCAAACTCCAATCTTTCACTACTACCAAAACAATCACACATGTAATAGCTGCCATCCTAGCAATTGGATTGAATGTCTCATCATAATCTATGCCATATGTTTGAGCATATCTTTTTGTCACTAGCCTAGCCTTATATATGCTAGCAAAACCATCTACATTATGCTTGATTTTTTAGACCCACTTATAACCAATAGCTTTCTTGTGCTTAGGAAATGGTACTAAATCCCAAGTCTTATTGATCTCTAATACAGCCATGTTCTCATCCATTGCTACATTCCAATGAGCATGGCCAGTAGTATCCTCTCGAAATAATTGGGGTCAACGTTCTCAATCATCTTTATCATATAAGCATGATGGTATGCTGAGGGTAAGCTCCATAACCTTCTCAAAACCAAATCTTCTAATAGGGTATCTAACCTTGCTAGACCTATGTACCATTGGAGCACTTAGTTGAGCCTTTACATTACCATGTGCTCTCTATACACTTGGTGTCCTGATGACTGAAGAAATACCAAGCTCATCATCCAAACTCTTTAAGCCACAGGAATCTCCATCAAACCCCAGACTAGTAGATGTATCATTACCATTTGACACTTTTTTGTTTCCCTTATCTTTATTTGTAATACTTGTATATGCACCTAAAGATGTGGGGCTGCTCGTTAGTCTTCTAGGCTAACTTTAAATGTAGTACCAGATTATGTTTCTAGTCCACTAAGGCTATGTGATTCTTGATTTTTTTCTCCACATAACTATCATGATCATCATTATCATCCAATGTATCACTACTAGATGCTTGTCTCATAAAAAATAACATCCTTTCTCACTTTAAACTCACCTTTGATAGGTTACTGATACCCTTTTTGCTCTAAAGAGTATCCAATGAAAATACATATTTCAGCCTTTGGATCAAGCTTCCTTCACAGCTTATTCTGGCACATGAATATATGTAATACAACTAAATACTTTCAAGTGTGAGACATCGGGCTTCTTACTTGTAAAGCATTCTTCAAGGGTCATTCCATTAACTACAGTTGCGGGAGTTCTGTTCATAATAGAGATAGTAGTATGAATAGCTTTAAACCAAAAAAAATTTGGTAAATTTTTTTCAACCAGCAATACTCGTGCTACTTCTACAATATTCATATTTTTTCTTTTTGCAACTCCATTTTGTTGTGGATCATACATGCAAAGTAAACAGTCTCTTTATTCCATGAGACCTCAAAAAGTCATTGAACTCACTAGAGAGGTACTCTCCCCCTCCATATAATCTCAAGCACTTAACTTTCAAGCCTTTTTTTTTTTGCAACAATAGCCTTGAAAGTTTTAAAGTGCTCAAACACATCACTCTTTTCCTTCATGAAATACACCCACAACTTTCTTGAACAATCATCAACAAATGTGACAAAATATTTGCTATCACTAAGAGATATGTTTTGTATAGACCCCCAACCATCTATATGCATAACATCAAGTATATTCTTGCTTACATCTCTATCATGAAAAAAAAGTTGTATTGCATGCTTACCAAACTGGCTTGCTTCACATACGTTATGAAATTCTGCAATCCTAAAAGCAAGCAACCCTGTAACCACCCCTTTGGACTATATTAATTTTAGCCTTTGCACATTTGCATGTACAATACGTTTGTGCCATATTTTAATTTCTGCAACCACTCCTTTGCCTTTAATATAAATAGAAGCATTTATAGCAAGAATTTCAGTATCTAAAGTGATATAGCCAACTCTACTTCTTATTGTGACCAACCTACACTTATCATTAAAGTCTTCCATAACAACATTTTGTGTTAAATCAAACTTGTAGCCCTTGCTCTACCATCTAGCCAATAAACACAAAATTCTTTGTAATGGATATCACATGTAATATATCTAAGAGAGTCTCTGTCTAACCATCATGCAAGGATAAGGGAAATTTTTCAATATGTAAAATTGGGTGGTTTGAATCATCACTCATCTACACATAACATCGATTTTGTAAATCCTACATGTCTTCAAACCATTCAACATGGCTACTTATATGATTAGATGCACTTGAATCAATATATCATACATCATCATGTGTCCCCAATCATGTAACAACATTTATCATGGTACTGTATAAAAAATAAATGATCATTTCTATCTTCATTCTATCGTAAAGACAATGCATAGTTTCCTTGCTATAATTTACAACTATAAATATAATCCCTTTTAGTATAATACTTGTCATGAAGGAAAAATAATTTGATATTTTTGTACTTTGGAATCATTCTAATTCCATACCTAGTAATTTCCAGTCCTTGTAAATTCAGTCCTTGCCTATGTAAATGTGCCCTTAACTTTGGAAATGAGGGGTTAGGATGAAGAAGGCAAGAAGCTAGGAGAAGACATCTTTTGGCTCATTCACTAAGTTTTGTTGTTTACTTTCTTGATGTTAGCTTCCTTCTTGCTAGATGAAGCATCAGCCATGGATGTCATGTATTTTTGGAACTCTCGTCATAAATACATGGCAAGATGTCTTGGTGCAATAGTTCTCTTGTTATTTCATGTCTATTCCAATTTTTAGTTAGATTTCTTTTCTCGGTTTTTTTGGTTGAATGCTTCATTACATTGGTATCAAAGCACTAGTTAGATCCTTTTTGTCAGCAGTCATTTTCTTGTACTTGATCCTGTTACATAGACTAGGGAGTGGAAACCGTAGTTAGATTTGAGTGGCAGGACTTAGTTTCTTCATAACTGAGGTTACATTTGAAGATCTGCTACAAACAAAGCTCAAAGATGGAGGTTCTTGGCAATACCCTCTAGAAAATGGCAAGCTCCAACCAATTTGGTAGGTCGTGACCAAGTTTTGGACCAAAAAATGGAGTAAATGGGACAAACTGAGGGTTACAAGACTTAGTGAATATTAAGTTGGAGTTACTTTTCAAGAAACAAGGGTTTTCTCTCTTTCCTTTCAAGCTGTCCTCATGAATCCATGGCCAAGATTGATTTGATCTTCTCTCCCTGACTCCTATCATGCAAATGGACACCATAGCTTGCTTCTTGACCTCATAAGCTTCTTAAAGAGTAGTCTTATGACTACCTTTTCTAATTTTTGGCTCTGATGTATACGAGTATGTCTCAGTGCATTTTGCGTCTGTTGACACACCCCCCCATCACGGTGAAAAATCTGAAGTATGATGCCCTTTAAAGCATGGCAATGGTCACTACTATGATTAGCAGGTGGTCTCTTTCAAGCTTGTACAAGATCTCCTCCATTTTGAGCTTCCACCTCTCTCATGAAATCCTAGGTATGAAAGTTTTGGAAAGCAAGTTTATTTTCACAAATTTCTTATCAAGATCATGGGGCTTTTGATCAAGTTCACTTCCTGAAGCCTCTACACAAAGGATAGTACCAACATTGCATGGATTTCCCATCATTGTGGAAGAATGGAGTGGATTCTTGAAGGATTCATGGAAGGGGCAGCCAATGTCATTTGAAGGAAGGGAGTTATTGGATTCTCTTTCAAAATTTTGAAGCCTCTTTGAAGCCTACTTCATACAATGAAGAGTAATCAGCATCCTCAACTCAAGTGGCATCTCTATTGAAGCCTTATTCATCAAATTTTGGGTCCAATGGTTCATGGGAGCACTCCTCATGAAGAATTTTGATCAAGAAGCTGGATATTAGCATTGGAAAGCTAAAATGGGGATTTCTTGGATTAATAGAAGCTGAAGTCAAGCTTTAATTGTTGAAGTCAAGTTCTATTTGTGGGAGATTCCTTCATCAACAACAATACTCTTCTCCTACAAGCTTAAGAGGTACTCTAATCATCTTTTAATCTCTCTTTAAATCCTCTTTCTGAGCTAAGTCCAATTGATGAAAGAGGGATTAAAATGATAAAGAATCCCATCCATGAAATAATCACTTCCAAGTGCCTCAAATTCTCATTTCATTTACCTAACCCTGATATTGAATTGTTTGCCTTTTTGTTTCATTGTCATGAATGAAATTTTACCCAATGGTAAGTGGAATAAGAAGTGTTAGGCAATGAGTCATTGCTGAGGTTATCCCTTACCTATTCCCATTTAAATTTCAGCCTATTTAATTTGAGTTCTTGCATATCATGGGCAATCAAATTCTTTTCATTCCATGCATTTCATGCTGATTTTTAGAGTCTAGCATTGAACTGCCATGTATATACCCACGAGGAAAAGTGGATGCCGAGTGAGTTGGTAGGACAAAAGAGAGGTGACCCTCCCCTACTGACAAGGACCCTAAAGGGGAGCACAAATCGGCTTGAGATGTAAACTTTCACACCCCTTAAGTCTCTGATCCCACGCATTTAAGTTCATGTGTAGGTAGCACTCAAGGGAACAAGAATTCAACCTTCAGCATGGTATATTTGGCATGGGATTACATGATGAAAAGAAAATGTATGGCAACATAATGCAATGCAAGTGGCAATTTTAGAAAGAGTTTTGCTAAGAATTATGAATGCTATTGTTGGCATTTGTTAATTGGTGATTATTTTCAGTATTGGCAGATGTTGTAGGAATTTCTAGACAGCTACAGTAAAATGTTTAAAGAATTTTTTGTATTCAACTACTTTCAACACTTGATAGCTCGTTAGAAAGAGGACTTCTCAAGCTTCAGGAAAGCCAAAGAGTTTGTTATTTGGAACACTAGAACTCAAGATATTTGATTTTTTCTTTTGTTGTATATACATGACAGGAAGTTACTCGTGGCAAGAAGTTACTCATTCTCCTGTCAATCAACCAACAAATGAAGTTGAGATGTCCCATGCTTCCATTAACTCTAACAGTCTACAACAACTCTCAAATGATATTAAAGACATGAAATCAGGCCTTGATGGTATGAGGATGGGTATTGACAAGTTAGTGGCTATCTTTAGTGAAAAGATGTTGCCTACAGCTGGTCCTAATGTTCCAAACCCTCCTTTGGTTGAAGAGCAACCCAAACCCTCTACTCCAAAGGTGGTAGGACAATTTGGGATTGGGGAATTGTCAAAGGATAAAGATTTTATTTAGCCCACTTCATTTCAACTTCAGTCCCATCAATCCAAGGCCTATTCTCAGCCACATGGGCAAGATCCACATGATAGGGTTCAAGCAAGCTCTAGGCATGAAGAGGACATCCACGGTTGCAATCCATTTTATAAACAATTCTATCCTCAACCAAATATTGGTGGGCATGAATAAGGGCATGTGAATTATTCCCCAAACTCTTATGGACAGCAACAACACAATTCTCATACTCAAGTTCAGCCTAATAGACCAAGTCCCTTATCCAATCATGGTTGGCCTCAACAAAACAGTGGGCAGCAACCACCACTTAATATTTCTATGAATGGATGACATCAAGGGTACCATGACAACCTTCCAATATGGGCAACACTCATTTTTAGACTCAAGGACATTATTTCTAGCCACAAGGTTATGGTATGCAGTATGGATAGCAAACCCCATATGCACAAGGAACTTGGAATAATGAATTCCCTAGGCAAGGTTCAATTGGTAACTCTTTTGGACAGCAACACCATAATGGACAGCAGCACTACAATGGGTAGCCACCTCAATATGAGAGAGAGTATAAAGAGAAAATTGTCATTTCAAATTTGTAAGGAGAGAATCCTTCACCCACGGAGTTGGAGGAGTGGTTTGACAAATTGGAGATGTACTTTTCCCTTTATCCAAGGCACGAAAATGCCAAAGTGAAGTTTGCAGCCCTTCATTTAGAAGGCTATGCACAAACTTGGTGGAGATATATGACAAGAATTGGGCATGACTTCTTGTCTTGGGAAGCACTAAAGAATGCTCTAATTGAAGTTCTCGTCTCTCCCATTGAAAAAGAGCGCTTGGAAAAGAAATGGTACACCCTTGATCAACGTGGTCTCTCGGTTAGAGAGTATTCAAATCAATTTTTAAACCTCTCAATGTATGTTCATGGAGTCTCCGATAGTGCCAAATTGAACAAATACATATTTGGTTTGGAGTCTACCTTATCATCTGAAGTTGGAGCCATGAAGCCTACATATTTGCAAGTTGCCATTCAATTGACTGAGCATTATGGACAAAAGTACAAGAGTTTCTAGCCAAAAACAGGGCATTTATTTCAGCCTACACAGTCCCCAAAGACATCAGGCCATTATGGGCATGTAAGGATTGATTTTCAGCATGGTGGGAAGGCAATAAATGTTCACAACAATACCTACAGCAAGATACCAACTTTCCCCACTGTTTATGGACCAAAGCAGAGCAACAATTTCAGATCTAATGCTAAAAATAAGTTTGGTGGAAAAAGGACTGATATTAGTGTAAAAATTTTAGCCCCTATCCAAGGCAAGCATGTTTCTAATAACAAGCTCAAAGAAATGTATGCCAAAGGACTATGCTTCAAGTGCGGGGAGAAATGGTCACCCGACCATAAGTCCAAGTGCAAGGCTATGAATTTGAAGGTTAGCATGATTTATGAAGATGATTCTGATGCTGAAACTATTGAGGGGAGTCTTGCAAAGCTTGAAGGCTCTACTACTTAAAAAGAGATGCATGAAAATGAAGACAATATCCATGATGAGTTTTATGACACAATGGATGGCTTTCCTTTTGATCCGGGCGGTCATTACATGGATGATTCTTGGACTAATTTACATCCTTCTCTATCAAATGATGCATGGAGTGGTTCAAGAGGGGACAATACCCTACGCCCCAAAGGCCAAATCAAGGGAAGGACCGCTCACATACTCATTGATACGGGTAGCACACAGCTTCATCAATTCCAAATCACTCAATGGGCTGAAATTGAGTACACATGATATGCCTTCTTCCCTCAAAATCCAAGTGGCAAATGGAGACTTTGAAAATAGCAATCAATGCTACCCAAATGTTCCTATTACTCTATCTCCATTGTGCACTACATCACTGAGTTTGATCGCATTAGAAATGGGTCCCATTGACATTATACTTGGCTGCAATTGGCTGAAATCTTTGGGTAGATATACTATGGATCTTAACAAGCTGGAAATGAAATTTCAATGGTGTGGACATCAAGTAACTCTACATGGTGTTGAGAAGAAGAAAATTGAGGTGATCAGCCCCAATAAGATTAAAAAAGAGATAAATGCAAAGGCATGCATATTCACTATTCTTCTTTCGAAGATTGATGAGGATCAGCCCTCTCCTCCTACCAATGACATAGATCCATGTCTTTGCAAGTTGCTGAAGGATTATGATGATATTTTTCAGTCACCTACTTCCCTTCCTCCCAAAAGAGAAGTGGATCATCCTATAGACTTGCTGCCCAACACCAAGCCTATTAACAAATCACCATATCACCTCTCCAAAGTGGAAAGGTAAGAGGTAGAGCGCCAAGTGAAAGAGCTATTAGAAATGGGTCTCATAAAGGCAAGTCAATCGCCTTTTGCCTCTCCGGTCCTTCTTGTAAAGAAGAAAGATGGCTCTTTTCTCATGTGTATCAACTACCGCAATCTTAACAAGATCACTATCAAGAATAGGTATCCAAGACCTAGAATAGAGGACCTCCTAGATGAATTGAAGGATGCTAAGGTGTTTTCCAAGATTGACTTGAGATCGGGGTATCATCAAATACGCATGAAGGAAGGGGATGAGTTTAAAAGAGCCTTTAGGACGGAAAGAGGCCTCTATCAATTCATGGTTATGCATTTTGGTTTATCCAATGCTCCAGCCACATTCCAATCTCTTATGAATAAGATACTTCAACCTTTGCTATTTCGGACAGTTTTGGTGTTCTTTGATGACATTTTGATCTATAGCAAGAACAAAGAGGACCATTTACAGCATGTAAAAGAGGTCTTTGATACATTGAGGACTCCACATGTTTATAAGGCTGGCCTACACAGTTGTCTGGCGTCATATAGAGCTGCCTTTGGCCTAATGTTCTCTGTCACAAGGCCATGGAAGCTATGTTAAATCTTGTGCATCAACTTCATATGCAAAAAGTACTATGCTGGGTAGGGAAGGATAAGTCCTGTGAGATTGACAGATATTATGATGCTAAAGGTGCCACCCCACCGCTGTACTCTAGTACAATTGCAAAGAGTTGAGGCTCTTTATCTTTGTGCTGATTAAAAACTTGTCTTAAAGTTACTTATTTTCTTACACTCATGATTTGCACACTTTAAAACTTCAAACAAGTTAGATGTCTCAAGTCTTTATTTTGAATTAAATGATTTGGATTTTGGAGTTTTGTGAGCTTACTACAATGTAACCTTTGGATGGGTGATATATATCAGATTACATCTGAAGATTGAAAGCTTCAGTTTAAGGATAATACAATGTCCCTAAAACCACATATGAGTTTTAAATATGGATCTATCACAAATATTTGAAGTCATATTGGCAAGGAAAAGGCCTTCCTCAATGTTTGGATCCTTAATTCTTGGAAGTACTATAAGTACATTGTCAAAAACACTTTCTAATCACTTTTCTTTCATGCATATTCATGCATAACTATGGAAAATTACCCTCTCTTGTAAGAAAGGAGCTTTGAATATCTTGGAGAAAGATTCATGAAATTTAGTCTTTGAATGCATCAAATCAATAATTTTTTGAATTGGATCTTGTGTTCTGAAAATTTGTGAAGATGGAAATTCTTTTTTCCCATTTCAACTTATCATGTCCTCATCTGTATTTGATTGAATGTGAATTCTAGCTATTCTTTACTTCAAATATTTAACCTGAATTGAGTGCTCTTCATCAATCATTATTCCCATCTCAAAGTGTCCCTGCAGGGAGCGACTTCACAAACTCACGGGCGAATCCCATGTGACATCTGGTGAACCTTACGTAAAAGCATCGCTTCTAATCAATGAGATGGGAAACTCTTCGAATAATCCAACCCTCTTCATCGAATGTTTCTTCCTTTTCAACTGATGAGATGAAGACTTTATTGCAAAATATTTCTCTTTCATTCATTATGATGTAGAATCAACAAATGCAATTATCTATGGAGCAACAGTAATAGTTACATTAGAATCAACTGGATCAACAAGGACTATTGCATCAATAAGAAGAGCATATGCATGGTGCAACCAAGGTGATCAAGGCTGTGGTTAATGAGTGCAAATTATTTGATGACCAAAATGTTTCAGCCTATCTTAAATCCTTTGAAAGCCAGATGCACTTCTTCGGAGTTCCATCCAATTGGAGCAACTACTTCCTATGGCTTGTCATGGCTTCTTTGCGAGTTAGAGTGACAGATTTGTTTGTGCAAGAGTCTAACTTGAATGTTTTCAAGAAAGTGCTCAAAGATGAATATTTCTTGGAGGATAATGGTATTGCTACACGAAAGACATTTAGAGAGTACGTTTTTCAGCCCAACAAAGGTCTTTTTGGTTTTGAGTTGTTGTGAGAGTTCAAAGAGTGATACAACCAGTTGGATGCTCCAAAGAAAAGAGCTCTAAACTCGGAGAAAATGGAGTTATTCTTGCAAGCTGCTAATCCAGCACTTCAGGTTGAGGTGGGATAGCTTCTTGAAGATCATACACAGTCTATGGGATTGAAGATGGATAGGCAGGATGCTGTCAATGTAGTTTCTATCCTAAAAAAGAGGTGGAGATGGAAGGCTCGCTTGCAAAATGCGATGCAGTCACCATCAATGATGTCTTCTCCTACCACGACTTCTCCTGTTGCTCCTTCCACTTCTCCTCCTATTTCTCATCCTGTGTCTATGCCTACTTCTATGCCTATGCCTATTCCTGCTGCGGTTGTCAAACCATTCAGCAAATCGATTGTTGAAGATATGGTAGAGGAAATTTCAAAGAACTTGAACGATCTTTAAATTAAGATGACCAAAAGGGAGCAGCAACCACTTAGCCTACCTCCAATTTCTGCCCCAACCTCTTCCACTCCTACAATTTCTTCAAGAAATGATCATGTTTGCCATGGCATGTGGTGTGATAGTCCAAACCATGAGCAAACGGACTGTCAAGATTTTGAAGAGGCAAAAAGGTTGAAGTTGGTAGTCTAGAAGGATAAGATGATATGTTTCTGAGATACAGAGCAACCAATTAAACCAAATTTGGGTAAAGGTGGTATGAATAAATTGTTGGAGGAGTCTCTTTTGCACTCTTCTTATGTGATACAAGAGGTGGCAAGAGAAGTTACTTCCTATGATCTTCAATTGGAGTAGTTGCCAAAGGACAAATATCCTTTATGGTCCTATGCACTGCATGCAAGAGAAGAAGGGGAAAACTTCATCATCTGAGCTTTTAGCCACAGGAGATGTGATCAGAAAAGGGATTGGATGGAATGATCGAGTTGATGTATTTTCTATCTATGCTTACATGTTGAAATCACAAGGATTTGATGTGCTTGTTGAGGAGAAGTCGAAAAGAGATAATGATCAGCCTGAAGGATCAAAGAGGGTGACTAGGAGAAATGATCCAACTTCTTAGCCTTCTTCTTCAAGACAACCAGGCGGAGCAAAGTATGGCTGATGTTTAGAAGCCGAAAGTACAAAAAGATCAGAAGGCCCGAAAGACAAGGGATCTGAAGTTGAAAAAGCAACTTGGATTCAAGCTGCCTTCTAACATTGAGACTACGGACTTGATCAAGGTACTTGAGGATCAGATTCTTAATTGAGAAATTGAATTTACTCTTGGAGAAGTTTTGGGGATTTCCAAAAGACAATTTCATGATGTTATCATTGACATCATTAAAAGAAAATGACAAATTATTCAAGAGCCAACACAGGATATGATCCATAGAGAGGCTGTAGTTGTTGCGGAGGCTATTCTCTATGGGTTGCACATTAAGGAGATTAATTCTAATGAGGAAACTATTGAGGGGTCTTGCAGATGGAGCTTTATGTATGCAGTCTAAGAAGACTCTTTAGCCTTTACTTGAGCCCGTACAGTATGCTGAGAGTGAAGATGTGCCTAGATTGGTGCCTCATAGCCATTTTTCTCATATTCACTAGGCTCACGCAACTACAAAAATTATAGTCAAGCTTGGTGAGTCAGAGACTCATTGTGTTTCTCTTTTGGATTATGGCTCTAAGATTAATGTCATAGTGTGTGGTTTATAAGATACTGGTAGATGGCCAATTGATGTGGACCATTGTTGGCGCATGTGTACAGCCAACAACATTGTAGGAGATTGATCCGTGAAAGTCACAAAAAAATATTTGTCTAACACTTTGTTGATTTTTTGTACATTTGGAGGTTTGAAATAAAGAAGAGGGTGGGAATAACCTCCTGGGAAATCCAAGAGATCATTGGATGGAAATATTTCGTGGACCAGTTTACCAAGGGGGGGGGGGGTGAAGAGTAAAGTTCAATGGAGGAAGGTGAAGGGAAAATATACAATGTGAAAAGAAAAGACATGAAATGGATTTGTGGAGCCTTATGATAATTCAACCAAATGTGACCCTTCTTGGAAGCATTAGTGGAAGGAAAATCAGGCACATGATTTTGTAATATTTTTAAAAAATACTTTCACTCCAATCTAAAAAAACTTTTCAACATGAAAGTTGTAGCGCGTGAGCTGAAGTTTTGACTGGTATTTTTTTATATTTTTTCGAAGCTATGAGTCAAGAGATATGGCCAAAATGGTGGGCGCCAACCTTTTCCAACTGTGGTGGAGGCCACCTCCCAATTTTATACACACCCACACTTTCTTCCCCACATTTAACATTTCCATAAAACATCATTCATTAGACTCCCAACCCTTTTCCCTCTCTTCTCCTCTCTCTCAAGCTAATAAACCATTAGAATTCCCCTCCTAAATCACCCTCAAATCATCCTTAATTGTAGTAGTAATGTATGAATTCTCACTACTCTCTCTCTATTTTTGCTAGATATGATCTTATTTTATGAAGATTCTCTATATTTTTTTATAAGAGAGCTCTTGGACTCAAGCTATGGGGGGGAGAATGGAGACAACTCACGTATGATGGAACTTTATTAAGTAAAAATTGGTCAACAAAACATCTAAATGGAGCTTCCACATTGGTGGAACCACCTTAGTGCAGCTTTGGTGGTGTTAATTCCTATTATATCTTAACCTCTTCCCTAAACACCCTCAAGGCCTATATAAAGAGGCCTTCTCCTTTGTAATTTGAAAGAGGGAGCCAAGAGGCCTTCTTCAGCCCTATTGAGCCTTCTCCATTCTCTCTCATGAGCTTATGCAGTTCATTCCCTTACTATAGCTCATGCATGCTCTACAGTGTAATAAGCCCATGCTTTTGGTGTCCATATTGTGTAATTGGTTATGTCTTGAGGGTTCTCCATCTCTTGTGCCCTCTTAAGTTTTATTGATTCATCTATCTTTTTTAGTTCTCTCTCTCTCTTAGTCTTCCTCTCTTCTCCCTCACAAGCTCCTCTCCCTCTTGCATAGCATCCTAGTCCACTCTTCCATGACTAGGTGGTGCCCTTACCTCATTCACTTTGTGGCAGAATGGAGTTTGGCATAGTATAGAAGCTGCCATACTAAATTTCCTTTGTCATAAATTGGTGCCCCCGCTGAGGACATTCTCATCCACAATTCTCTACCTCCTTATGCAAGATGATACAACACATGGTGGTGCATCCACTACAACAAGTGCTCTAAGTGGCTCTTCTCCAAAACCTTCACCAACTCTTTTTGAAGCTGATCGAAGTCCACGACTCCTAGAATGGTCTCCCAAGGAAACCCAAGAAAGGAAGTATGCCTATTGGATGACGGCACGTATGCGGGTAAAAGGTGTTCACCTTAGAAATTCCATTCTCTTACAACGAAAAAAATCATATTGCCATCAATTGCTAGGTTCTCATAATTGTGGTGAGTGTTTTGCAAACAAAGTGAAGGCCCTCCGGAAGGTCCTCGTCTCCAAATCATCAAATCCCTCTCTCTCTGGCCTAATCCACATCAAAGGAGGATAGCTATGCATGAACAGTGTGGAGTTTTGTAGAGATGCAAAATATGGAGACTACCTTCAACTGTTGCTAGCTCAAAGGTTGGTTGTGGTTGAAAAGGTGGCCATCACACCTTATGAAATATATATCATCGAGGATGGACACACTAAGGCAAGAACAATCACTCATGAGCAAATTCTCTGTATAGAAAAGTTTCTGGGCTCCAGAAAAGAAACACTCTGAGAAAAATCCTTTATAATTCAAGAAAGTGCAATCTCTCTACTCCCTTAAGTAGTCTCCACTTATGAATAATAATAATGGCCCGAATTTCTACACCTTCCACTTTGTACAAAACATCCGAGTTAATGTACGCCTCAGTAGGAAGATTTTCTTCAAGCAGCGTCTTGTCATGTACTTTGGGGTTGAAAGATTAAGGGAGATTCTTGTATCACCAGAACCTATAATCTTTCCAATGCTAGAATACAATACATCCTTCAATGTACATGTCTTTATTTTATTATAATAGTTTCTCATGAATCACCGCGAGTTGTATGGACAATCCAACCTCTTGCTATGCAAACTGTGCATATTGTAGCTAGCAGAAAGCTTAGATTCAAAGGAATTATTAGAAGCATACTGGGGCCTAGACGTCTTGCTGAAATCAATGCATCTGTGAACCCATTCATTCTTCCCCTCATAAAATACAACTTAAGTCTAAACGTGTTCATCTTTGTACTCTACTAAGGCAACATGGCATTTCCAAGCTTCTTTGGGCGCAATGGGAAAAATGCAGTGGATTTTTTGGACAACCTTGAGATGGCCTTCCTTGTCTCTGGGAGGGATGATGAAGCATTAAAGTTGAGGGCTTTTCCTTTGGTGCTCAAGGAAGAAGCTAGAATGTGGTTCCAAACTCTAAATCCGGCCCAAAGAGCTCAATGGGATGGATTGAAGGCAGCTTTCTTGTAGAGATTTCAACAAACTAACTCAGCTGAAGAGTTATGGCAATGGCTTTTGGCCCTCCGTCAAAGTGATCCTTATGGTTATGCAACTTATAATGAAGAGTTTTTGAAGCTTTGAGGGCAGTGGTCAGACTCACTGAACCCTGGAGAGAGAGCAAAGGTGAAATTTCCAAACACTTTTGAAGATGCTTTGAGAATCACTAGGAAAAAGAATCGAAAGATCCTCTACCAAACCCAAGCTAGCCAAGCAGTTTTGGGAAACAACATCACAACTATGGAGGCCTCTCAAGTTCCCCCAAATGTATCTAATGCACCAAGCCTTGTTAGAGGTCAAGAAGACATGATCCAACAGATTGTAACGTGTCCCCTGGTATCATCTAGGACACATCTTAGTAGTCCATTGGAAAGGATATCTAGAAAACTCCGCCTAGCACTCCCAAGGAATGTTACGGGTTTTGCGATCTAGGTCTTCCCGTGTCTGCCACGTAGCGGAAGTATCCTGACCGTTTCCCACTTAGGATCGATCGGAATTAGGGTTTTCCTGTTTGGTCATTAGCTAACAGCAATTAGCGTCAGACCCGAGCGAACTACTTTACGCAGAAACGCCAGGTCCGAAGTGGATTCACGCTGCACTTAGTTCAAGGAGAATGGGAAACGAGAGGGATGCAAGGCTCAACCCCTCTGCCATAAGGCATAGTTCCATTCCGTTCCCCTAAAACAGCGTAAATCGGGTAAGATGTAACTCTAGGTCATCGTTCTCGTTATTCGTTTTGATGATGATGATCATCCCGCTGTTCTTCAAGATTTTTGAGAAACGTTCCCAGTTAACCGGGACCACCCAACCGTAGGACGGACCCATGGCCCATCCTCCGCACTTTCCTCGGTTTGTTTTAGTTATGTAATTATCTAACACATTAATTTGACATATAACAATCAGCTTCTTTAACTAACCCTGTTAAGCACTGGTTCCTTCACGTAATCTTATCACGTGACATAGAAAAACAATATCAAGCAAGTTCTTTTACCTTAGGGACAAACCCTAGTTTCTTATATTTACAAATTTATTGTCTCTACAGTAAGGAAAGTAGTCAAGTGTTTAGGGTATGAATGTTTCTATGTTTAGATTGGTTTGGATAATTTTTGGGAGATATTATTAATTGTCTTGTCACGGTTTTACTTTCCAGTCAATACGGTTTAATTCTAACTTCCGTTTTCCTTACAGATGAACTCATGCCAAATAACAACATTTGCCTTGCTAAGATGTGCAATTAACAAAGATAACTTCCTAGTAATTTGAGCATCGAAAGAAACCTTTCATGAATTTAACCATTTACAATGATTCGTTGCGAAAGGAATAAGAATGGTGCAAGATATTATTTCTACACCTTAGGATTTAACTAAAATATACTACTATAGTAAATGGATAATCTTGCTCGTAATTTATAATGCTTGATGCAACTTGAAGGAACTAAGTTCTATTCGTTATCATTCATTCAAATAAGCTAAACTCCTTCATTACAAATAACTCAGACAAATATATCCTATCCCTAATAATTTCTCTTTGCAAGATCGACTTAAAAACCGAATTAAAGACAAGAAGAAAAACCTGGTTTTGGGGTGAGATATCCACATGGATACCGGGAGATGACCCTCCCGCAGCTACACCTTGGACTTTCTTGGGCGGCATCGTAGTTCAAATGTGAGATAGCCTTTTCCTCTTTCTTCTGGAATTCCACCGTCTCTTTGGATCAAAAAAACGTTTACGGGTGAGTGTGGTTTTGCAACCACGGAACCCTTGGAGGATTTTGACTTGGGGTAGAAGGAATAGAAAGTACTTATTCTCCTTCCTTCCCTTTCTTTTATCTTTTTCCCACTCTTCCTCCTTCACTCCTTCTTTTCACTCCCTCTACTTTCCCTCCCTATCTTTTATCTCACGGCTACTTTTCCCTTACGGGATATCATCCGAGGCCATGATGGTGATTTGGATTTTTAGGTTCAGGGGGGGAAAATAATAAGGGGGATACGGGGGATTAAGAGGAAAGCTTAGGGAGTTGTGGGGAAAAAAAGAAAAGAGTTATGAGGGGGGTTCAAAAAGGGTTATAAGGGTTATAAGGGGGTGATAAGGCTTAGGGGAATAAAACACGGGGGGAGGGGGGGGTAGGTTCCCAAAGTCAAGGGAGGGGCTTAAGGGAAAGGGGAAATTTGAAATCCTAGGGGGGTGTGTGGTTCCAAAAACCATGGAAAGGTGGTTAAGGGGATTTTTTTTTTGAAACCCGGGGGGAAAAGCAATAGAAAAGGGGTTTTAACAAAACCCGGGGTTAAAAGGACTTTCAACGGAATATCAATGAGAAAGGGGACTTAAAGATCCCCCCTTAGAAGCTTCCAAGAAGCTTCTTGGAAGCTTCTGAACTATTGTACGTGGCGTGAGGAGGACGACGAATTTCTGACGGATCTTCGTGGACTGGATGGCGATGGCAGCGGCGGCCTCAAGATGTAGGCGGTGGCTCCTCCCGTATGGCGACAGCTGGCGCACAGCACTTCGTCCTCCCTCTCTCAGACTAACAATGGCATCTCCTGGCGGCAGAGCAGGCGGCAGCAGCCTTCCGTCCCTCTCTTCCTCATGTTTGGCCCGTCATTAAATAGTGGAGGGGAGGGGGATCCTCCCTCCCCTGCGTGTCAACACGCATGTCCCCCCCCCCAATCAAAGCTCCACCAAGGAGCTTAGTTGCTCCTTCTATTTCCCTCCCCCTCCAACTCATCAGTCGGCTGGAGGGATAAGGGGGGAATTTAAAAAAAAATCATTTATCCCATTTTCATATTCATTTGAGGCAGGTTCACGCGCGTGCTTTTATTAGCGAATCGGGATATTACATTCTCTCCCCCTTCGAGGAATCGAGATGTCATCATCTCGAGATAAACTGGGGATATTGATGGTTGAGAGAGCTTTCATCTATCCAAGTGGCATCCTCTTCGGGATAATCTTTCCACTGGACGAGGCATTCTCTCAGGGTTCTAGATCTTAACTATCTTTCCCTAACATCTAAGATCCTATCCGGTCTTAGTTCAAGGACTCCTTGACTAGGCATTACAATTTGTTGGTCATCAAGTACATGATTAGGGTTGGGTACATATTTTTTCAATAGACTGATATGGAATACATTGTGAACCTTTAGGTTCTCAGGGAGTTGCAATCTATAAGCATTGGGTCCTAGGCATTTGAGGATTTTGTACGGCCCACAATACCTTGGACTTAGCTTCTTGCATTCTCCTAGGGATAGAGAACTCTTTTTAGGGCATACACAAATGAAGACCATGTCTCCTTCTTCGAAGACTCTATCTTGACGTTTCAAATCTGCGTATGCCTTTTGCCTATCCTTGGCTGCTTGTATGTCTTGTCTTATTGACCTTATTTGATCATCCATGTCCTCCAACATTTGTCTTGAAACTTCAACTCTTAAGGTTGGATCAGAAAAGTTTAGGGGACTTCGACAATCATGACCATACAATGCCTGGAAAGGGGTCATTTGAATGCTCTGCTGGTAAGAAGCATTGTAGGCAAATTCAACCAAAGGCAAGAATTGAATCCACCTCTTCGGCTCTCGACAGCAGTATGCCCTAAGCATATCCTCGATGACTTGATTTACTCGCTCTGTTTGGCCATCCGTTTGGGGATGGTAGGCGGTGCTAAAACAGAGTTGAGTCCCAATAGCTTCAAAGATAGCTCTCCAGAAGTGTGATGTGAAGAGAGAATCTCGATCACTAATGATTCTTCTAGGTAACCCATGTAGCTTGAATATCTCCTTGATAAACAATCTTGCAATGTCAGAGCCTTTATAGTTTGTCTTTACTAGAATCAGGTGTGCAACCTTGGTAAGCATGTACAACCATAATGGAATTGTATCCTCCTTGGACTTGGGGTAAGCCCACAACAAAATCCATACTGATGAATTCCCATTTCATTTGGGGAATGTCAAGCGGTTTTAGTTTCCCTGGCATCATGACATGTTCGGCTTTGATACGTTGGCAAGACAAACACTCAGTGACATACTTGAGAATGTCACCTTTAAGCCTCTCCCAATGGTAGCTCTTTCTAACTGCATTAAGAGTTTTAGCATAGCCAGGATGTCCTGCGAAAGGAGAATCATGAGCTTCCCATAATATCTTCTACTTAGGTGACTGGCTTGCTGGTATATACAGCCTTGTTCGGTAGTAGACAAGTCCATTATCAATAGAAAATTCCTGATACTTAGCTTGCAACTTCTGATTCTGCTCCTTGGTAGATATTTCCTTTATCATTGTTTGGTAGGCCAAATCATGGCATGCTTCCTCTCTAGCTAGTTCAAGTATAGGGTTGTTTGGCATAGATATCTTTGTAGCTAGAGATCTGGCCGTTGATGGATTCTGCAAGATTAGGGAATTTAGGAATGCCTTGCGACTGAGTGCATCGGCAACTACATTTTCTTTCCCTGATCGGTACTTGATTTCAAAATCATATTCCTCCAATACTTCAATCCACCGACGCTGCCTCATGTTGAGCTTGTTCTGGGTAAAAATCCATTTGAGACTCTTATGATCGGTTACTAGAGTAAACTTGTTACCCAACAGGTAGTGTCTCCAAATCTTTAGAGCCTGGATGACAGCTAGTAATTCCAGATCAAGCGTGGCATAATTCTTTTCATGACTCTTCAATTTCCTTGAAGAGTATGCTACTGGATGACCTTCCTGCATAAGTACACATCCCAAGGCAAGAATGCTAGCATCAGTTACTACCTCGAACTCCTTATTGAGGTCAGGAAGTTTTAGAATAGGTGCTGATACCAAACTTTGCTTCAATTTGTCGAAGCTATTTTGTTCGGAAGTTGACCATGTAATAGAAGTCTGCTTCTTTAGTAAGTCTGTAAGAGGTGCTGCAATCAAAGCATAGTTTTTTATGAAGACCCTATACCATCCTGTCAATCCAAGAAAGCTACGTATCTCTTTGACGAATACTGGTATTGGCCATTCAAGCACATCTCTGACCTTGGCTGGGTCTACTGATATTCCTTCTGATGATACTATGAATCCCAGATATTCAATCTGACGCTTGAAGAATGCACACTTCTTCTTTTTTGCATACAGCTTATGAGACCTCATTGTCTCAAGGACAATCCGAAGTTGAGGTTCATGATCTTCTTCCTGTTTGGAATAGATTAAAGTGTCATCGAAGAAGAAAGACAAGCACGAAATCATCAAGATATGGTCTAAAAATATCCTGCATTAATCTATTGAAGGTGGCAGGTGCATTTGTAAGCTGAAATGACATAACCAAGAACTCAAAGTGTCCATATCTTGTATTGAATGCCGTCTTTGGAATATCTTCTTCCTTGATCCTTATCTGATAGTAACCTGACCTGAGATCAATCTTGGAGAAGATCTTTGCACCTTGAAGACGATCAAGAAGCTCATCTATTGTAGGAATAGGATACTTGTTCTTGACTGTTGATTGATTCAACCCTCGGTAATCAATACATAGTCGAAGTGTCCCATCTTTCTTTTTCTGGAATAGTACTGGAGCTCCCCATGGTGAGTTGCTAGGCTGGATGTAACCCTGATCTAATAGTTTCTTGAGTTGTTCCTTCAACTCAATTGCTTCCGGTATGGACATTCTATAAGGTCTCTTTGCAATTGGTGCAACTCCAGGCACTAGCCTAATCTCATGATCTACTTCTCTTTGAGGCAGAAGTTCAATCAATTCCTCAGGGAATACGTCAGCGTATTCCTTTAGCCAAGAAGGTCCTTCATAAGACTCTTGCTTTTGATCTAACTTGTTGAGTTTGATCAGGTAAACGGGTAATCCTTTTTTGACTCCTTTTATGATCCGAGATACTTTGGCTAATTGGATTCTTGGCACTCTTGCCTCACCTTGACTTGTGACAAATTCCCTTTCAGAGTTTCGAAAGGAAACTTGACCCTTTCCATAATGAATGTGGGTGTCATTAGGCTTAAGCCAATCCATCCCGAGTAGACACTCATGGATACCTAAATTCATGACTCTGAATTTGACTAAAGTCTTCTTTCCTCCCAGAAAGAATTCCACCTTAGCAGTTTGCCTGGTACAAGTTACCTCACGACCGTTTGCCAATTCCACAAGCAGGGTAGGTGCTTCTATTGTGGCTATTCCTAATCTTTTTGCACATGCTGGTGAGATAAAGGAATGTGTACTGCCACAATCAATCAAGGTTTTGAAACCTTTACCTTGATAGTCCGACGGTGTCTGAATCACCGAGAACTGGCGATTTGGTCCTTTCTTGTGTAAAGCGGCATGGACTGTCGCTCTTTCGAATTCTGCTTCCATAGTCAGATCTTCCTCTTCTTCTTCTTTGCATCTTTGCCTATTGGCAATGCAGGAAGTTCTTCCTCTTCCACGGGTGGTGGCTCCTTGACCGCGGCCTGCTCCTTGGAAAGGCATTTGACGATGTCCTCCGCTGAGCTTGGGACATTGCCTCTTGAAGTGACCGGGTTCGTTGCAGTGGAAACAACGTAGGTTTTGGCTGTTACTTTGAGTAGGAACAAAGTTGTTGATGTTATTTGTCCTTGCTTTCTTCCTTTGTCCCTGATTGTGGCCTTGAACTCTCTTCATTTGAGGTCTGAATGCTCCTCTGTTCGGGTCACTATAGGACCAAGTTTTATTACCCCTTGGTCTAGCTTGCACCTCCTGAATTATAGGTGCCGCTCGAATAAGTGCATCCTGAAGATCTGATGGACGCATAGATTCGAGACGGGTATTTACGAGTGGATTTAAGCCCGCACAAAATTTGGACACCTGCTGCGTCATGTCCATCTGTGGTTCATACTTTAAAAGTGAGACAAATTTAGAGTGGTATGCGTCAAGAGTGAGTCCTAGCTGTTTTAGCTCGTAGAACTCATTCATTTTCTGCGTACGATATGCAGGTGGCAAATATCTTCCCTGCACGGCTTTCTTCAGCTTCTCCCAGGTAACGGACCCCTCTGAAGTCCCTTGATCCCTGCACCATTACTTCCACCAAAGTCTGGCTTCGCCGGTGAGTTTTAACTTGGCGAGCCTGGCCTGATTTGTAGGTGCAGTACTAGCTGCTTCAAAGTAATCCTCCATGGATTCAATCCAAATTTCAGCATCAGCCTGGACGAATCTGCCTCTCTCGTCAAACTCGAGTGGCTTTATCTGCTTGAGGAGGAACTTCTTCTCCTGGGTCACAGCAGTACTTAATGTAGGAGGCGAATTTGGAACTTGTACCTAGGGTTGTGCTTGGATAAAAGTTTTCTTAACGTTATTATATGATAATCGATGATGGCTTATCTTTCATTTTTAGTTCAGCTATCTCGTAAATAATGTAGCTACTTAACTTTTTTACAACTCTTATGCACAGCGAGATATTGATAAAAAGAAGTCTTTATTTGTATTTACATGGGCATAGCCTTATACAACGTTTCGTGTGATGATAATCTAATCATTACATTCAGTTTGGGGAGAATAACGTTGTATTGCATTTGTCTAGAAGAACTGTGTAATAGTAGGGTTTTGGGTCATGGATTTTTAGGAATCGATAATTCATTGGAAGTTCAGGATACCCTTTCCGTTGGAATCCATACTTCTCATGGCGGCCCAACACTTTAATCCTGTCGGCTGGGATTACACGGGTTACTTCCTCATATACATATGAGTTCATTTCAACCCTCCGACCTTGAATATGTAAAGTCGAATTTACGTGAGCTTCCAGAAAAATGAACAGCTTCACGACTTTCAAGTCTTCCAACCACTTGATCCTTTTTAGGTTGGTCTGTAGATAAGCAAACCAGTGGGCGGCTATATAGTAGATTCTTGAAGACCCCATCCATCTTCATTCTATGTATAAAGGTGATGGATTATAAATCTGCTCCAGGATGTTCATCATCTCAATTCTTTGTCTATAAAGCGGAGAATGCATTGCAGTCATAAACATGACCCGAAATACCAAAAACTTGTTTCACGCTTCATAGTTCTGCAAGACAGCATTTGAAGATGAGAAAATGTTTGGACAACAACAATTTCTTTACTTCATTTTATTGAGATCTCATAAAAAAAATTCCGTTGTTGGTCGGCTCTGATACCAACTGTAACGTGTCCCCTGGTATCATCCAGGACACATCTTAGCAGTCCATCGGAAAGGATATCTAGAAAACTCCGCCCGGCACTCCCAAGTAATATTACGGGTTTTGCGATCTAGGTCTTCCCGCGTCTGCCACGTAATGGAAGTATCCTGGCCATTTCCCATTTAGGATCGACCAGAATTAGGGTTTTCCTGTTTGGTCATTAGCTAACAGCAACTAGCGTCAGACCTGAGCGAACTACTTTACGCAGAAACGCCAGGTCCGAAGCGGATTCATGCTGCACTTGGTTCAAGGAGAATGGGAAACGAGAGGGATGCAAGGCTCAACCTCTCTGCCATAAGGCATAGTCCCATTCTGTTCCCCTAAAACAGCGTAAATCGGGTAAGACGTAACTCTAGGTCATCGTTCTCGTCATTCGTTTTGATGATGATGATCATCCCGCTGTTCTTCGAGATTTTTGAGAAAAGTTCCCAATTAACCGGGACCACCCAACCGTAGGACGGACCCATGGCCCATCCTCCACACTTTCCTCGGTTTGTTTTAGTTATGTAATTATCTAACACATTAATTTGATATATAACAATCAGCTTCTTTAATTAACCCTGTTAAGCACTGGTTCCTTCACGTAATCTTATCACGTGACATAGAAAAACAATATCAAGCAAGTTCTTTTAACATTTCATCATTTTATCTTTGAAATACAAGGAGTTCCGCCCGTAGGCTTGTCCATAATCTGCCCGAAGGCTATCCAATAATCCCCAAGGATCACTATTTCAAGCTTCCGCCCGTAAACTAGTATGCCGGCCTCGAGATCCAATCCCGAGTCACGTTAGCCTCTTGTACAGGACCCGGAAGGCGAGGGATTTACGGCCAGAGCCCCCCGTGGCACCCAAGCATCCTCCTGCTCCAAGTAGAACTCAACGGAGAGACCTCTCGCAGCGGGTTCGGTCCACGTTCCCGGTGTAGTCAACAACCCCCTTGGTTAGGGTTAGGAAGGTAGTCGGGGGTAACTGAAACTGCCTCTCCCTTCAGGCCTTTAACCTGAAGTATAGGTACTAATTTAATTAGTAATTCACAATTCAAACAGAGTCCTAAAATCTCTAGCAAGCATAAACATTTCCATTAATCAACCGAGTTGTTTGGCACACTGCTAAGGAAGTGTTCTTTCCTTTTGAGTGTATTAGCACTCGTTCCCAAGGTGTCTTGTAAATTGGAAAGATCATTTACATTCCGGTGTAGGGCATACCCAACTTGGGTACCCCTAAAGTTTCTTAGATATGCTAGTTTCCGGTTTACAACTTTCCTTATTTAGAAGGATATAAAAAAAAATACGTCCTTTTGCAAGATAACTTGCGTAGGGAACTGCCGTCCTTGATGAGGGTTTTTACCCTTTCTCCTTGTGAATCAATCACAAGACTAAATGATTTCGTACTTTCTGCGCAAGTCCTGTGATAGAATAATCCGTTTTAGATCCTTTAAGCTGACGTATGTCAGGCCTAGGGTTTCTTCTTTTAGGAACCTTAGGGACAAACCCTAGTTTCTTATATTTACGAATTTATTGTCTCTACAGTAAGGAAAGTAGTCAAGTGTTTAGGGTACGAATGTTTCTATGTTTAGATTGGTTTGGATAATTTTTGGGAGATATTATTAATTGTCTTGTCACAGTTTTACTTTCTAGTCAATACGGTTTAATTCTAACTTCTGTTTTCCTTACAGATGAACTCATGCCAAATAGCAACATTTGCCTTGCTAAGATGTGCAATTAACAAAGATAACTTCCTAGTAATTTGAGCATCGAAAGAAACCTTTCATGAATTTAACCATTTACAATGATTCGTTGCGAAAGGAATAAGACTAATGGTGCAAGATATTATTTCTACACCTTAGGATTTAACTAAAATATACTACTATAGTAAATGGATAATCTTGCTCGTAATTTATAATGCTTGATGCAACTCGAAGGAACTAAGTTCTATTCGTTATCATTCATTCAAATAAGCTAAACTCCTTCATTACAAATAACTCGGACAAATATATCCTATCCCTAACAATTTCTCTTTGCAAGATCGACTTAAAAACCGAATTAAAGACAAGAAGAAAAACCTGGTTTTGGGGTGAGATATCCACATGGATACCGGGAGATGACCCTCCCGCAGCTACACCTTGGACTTTCTTGGGCGGCATCATAGTTCGAATGTGAGATAGCCTTTTCCTCTTTCTTCTGGAATTCCACCGTCTCTTTGGATCAAAAAAAAGTTTACGGGTGAGTGTGGTTTTGCAACCACGGAACCCTTGGAGGATTTTGACTTGGGGTAGAAGGAATAGAAAGTACTTATTCTCCTTCCTTCCCTTTCTTTTATCTTTTTCCCACTCTTCCTCCTTCACTCCTTCTTTTCACTCCCTCTACTTTCCATCCCTATCTTTTATCTCACGGCTACTTTTCCCTTACGGGATATCATCCAAGGCCATGATGGTGATTTGGATTTTTAGGTTCAGGGGGGGAAAATAATAAGGGGGATACGGGGGATTAAGAGGAAAGCTTAGGGAGTTGTGGGGAAAAAAAGAAAAGAGTTATGAGGGGGGTTGAAAAAGGGTTAAAAGGGTTATAAGGGGGTGATAAGGCTTAGGGGAATAAAACACGGGGAGGGGGGGGTAGGTTCCCAAAGTCAAGGGAGGGGCTTAAGGGAAAGGGGAAATTTGAAATCCTAGGGGGGTGTGTGGTTCCAAAAACCATGGAAAGGGGGTTAAGGGGATTTTTTTTTTGAAACCCGGGAGGAAAAGCAATAGAAAAGGGGTTTTAACGAAACCCGGGGTTAAAAGGACTTTCAAGGGAATATCAATGAGAAAGGGGGCTTAAAGATCCCCCCTTAGAAGCTTCCAAGAAGCTTCTTGGAAGCTTCTGAACTATTGTACGTGGCGTGGGGAGGATGACAAATTTCTGATGGATCTTCGTGGACTGAATGGTGATGGCAGCGGCTGCCTCAGGATGTAGGCGGTGGCTCCTCCCGTATGGCGACAGCTAGCGCACAGCACTTCGTCCTCCCTCTCTCAGACTAACAATGGCATCTCCTGGCGGCACAGCAGGCGGCAACAGCCTTCCATCCCTCTCTTCCTCATCTCTGGCCCGTCATTAAATAGTGGAGGGGAGGGGGATCTTCCCTCCCCTGCGTGTCAACACGCATGTCCCCCCCCCTCAATCAAAGCTCCACCAAGGAGCTTAGTTGCTCCTTCTATTTCCCTCCCCCTCCAGCTCGTCAGTCGGCTGGAGGGATAAGGGGGGAATTTTAAAAAAAAATCATTTATCCCATTTTCATATTCATTTGAGGCAAGTTCACGCGCGTGCTTTTATTAGCGAATCGGGATATTACACAGATAAACAATCTTACTAATCAACTAGAGGGTTTGAGAGTGAATCTTGTGCAAGGTGCAAGAAGACCTATCGAGGGAAATGGTGGGAATCGACCACAAATGCAGCGACAAGCAAGGGAGATATTGCGTTACAACTGTGGAGAAAATGGACATGGCATGTACAATTGTCCTTACCCTAGAAGATATGATCACCCTGCCAGAGATCCTCGACAAAAAGTAAGCCCTCCTCGTGCTAGGACTCAAGAGTAAGAGCAATCACGACCTGCAATTTTACAACCACCTTATGTTCAAGCTAAAACCCCTGTTGTTTTTAACCAAATTTTAATGTCATAAAAATAGAGGAGGTGGTTAGGGATAGAAGGCTCCAAGAAGAAATAGCGAGAGGTAAGATGAAGGTAGATGTGGTAGAGACCATGCCTATCAAGCGGGTACGTGTCCAAACTGAGGCAAGCAAGGAAGCAATCAATGAGGCAAGTACATCACAGGGACCTAGAGATGAAGGGAAGAAGAGAAAGACTCGAGAGAGGTCTAAAATTGATATCTCTGACTTCCCTTTGGATTCTTGCACACAACCTTATGATCTGATAGCATATGTGAGCTCTCAAGGGCCAAAAATTACTTGGCCACAACTACTTCATGCCTCTACAAAGCTACGACGACAATGGTCAAAAATGGTAAGCACAAGGGCAAGGCAAGGTAAAATGGTTAGTGCAATCAAGGCATATGGCCTCAAAGATATAGTGCCTTTAGTGGAGGCTCAAATCAAAGGTTAACGGATTTGAAAAACATACCTGGCTAGTGGAGCAGAGGTTTGTGTCATGACAGAAAAGCTTATGCATCAATTAGGCTTAAAAGTAATGGAATCCTCAACCTTTAGGGCAAAGATGGACAACAATGATGCAGTCACATGTGTGGGTGTAGTGAAAGCTTTGAGAGTTTCTCTTTTGGAATCACTGCAGCAGTGGATGTTTATGTGATGCCAGTAAAGGGAGAAGGATATCACCTCATCCTAGGGAGACCTTGGCTTATGGGCATCGGAGCTAGGCAAGATTAGGCAACAGGAGATCTAGAGTTGAGGCCAGGTAAGGTGGGTGGCCACGATCAAAAAGTGGTTTACAACCTGAAGAGTAGACATCAAGAGAACCTTGAACTAGAAACGTCTGTCAATGAGTGGAGCTCAAGTGGATGTTCCTCATCGATAGAAGAGGAAGAAAGTTCAAGTGGAGAGAGTGATAGCATTCTCGAAATTATGGGCGTTACCTTAAAGGAACTCTCTTCCTCATCAATAGAAGAGGAAGAGAGTTCAAGTGGAGAGAGTGATAGCACTCTTGAAGTTATGGGTGTCACCTTAAAGGAACCTACCTCATCAGAAGACAACCCAAGAATCCAAGGAGAAGATGTGTGGGATGCTAGCCTAGAGAAGATGATATCCAAGGATATAAAGGATGAAGAAAGGGAGGGTTATGTTTATGTTCTCAAGAAGCATGCATCATTGTTTATTTCTGATTATACTCACATTATAGGTGTCACTGCAGTGAAGCATCACATCCAACTCAAAGAAGGAAGCAAACCTATAGTACAAAGATTGAGAAGACTGGGAGTTGTGCAACAGGATGCATTGTTGGACGGAGGTGAAGAGACTCTTGAATGCAGGATTCATATACCCAGTGGAAGATTTAGAATGGGTCTCCCCAGTAGTAGTGAGGCCAAAGAAAAATGGTAAGTGGCGAGTATGCATAGATTACAAGCCACTAAATGCTACAACAAAGAGGGACCACTTCTCTCTCCCATTTCAGGATGAAATCTTGAATGAAGTAGCGGGACATGCGCAGTATACGGTGTGTGATGGCTACCCTGGCTACTTCCAGATTCGCATTGCAGAGGAGGATCAAAAGAAGACCACTTTCATCACACCATGGGGCTGTTTTGCCTTTCGGGTCATGCCCTTTGGTCTCACAAATGCCCCAGCAACCTTTCAACGATTCATGAATATGGTATTCCAACCTTACTTTGGTATGTCCATAAGGGTTTTCATAGATGACTTTTGTATTTACAGCTCAAGGAACATACATCTACGCAAGGTTGATGAAGGATTTACTCACTTAGCTAGGTTGGGTGGACACCTAAATAAGGATAAATGTCACATTGGGGAAAGAAAGGTTACAGTACTAGGGCATCTAGTGTCAATTGAAGGAATTGAGGTAGATCCAAAAAAGGTAGAAACATTGCTAGCTCTACCTTCCCCAACCTCCATCAAACAATTAGTCTCCTCCTTACAAAAGGTAAGATATTTGGGTAGATTTATACACTTACTCTCTCAGTCCATATATCCCCTGCAGCAACAACTGACACGCCAAGAAACATTTGTATGGAGTGAACAAAGTGAAGGACATTTTAAGGAGATAAAGAAAATGTTGGGGTCACTTCCCATAATCCTCCAGCCTTGTTGGGAAGAGACATTCTTTGTAAACCCTAGCATGGGAGAAGAGGCCATTGGTGCTGCTCTCCTATAAAAAGATATAAAAACATCCTTCATGAGGCCTGTGTATTTTTCCAGCCGCCTAATGAAAGCCTCAGGGAAGGCTTACACCTCCATGGAACAACTAGTGTTGGCCCTCATGTTTACAGTAACCAAATTTCGGCCATATTTGCTTCCAAAGAGGTTTGTGATCATCACTATAGAGGATATGTTTCCTTATGCACTACAACATATGGAAATCTCTGACAAAATAGCAAAGTGGGTGGTCCGACTTCAAGAGTTTGATTATACAGTGCAAGTTGAAAAAACAACTCGAGCATACCTGGCTGATATTTTGACAAACAGGTGCTATGAGAAAAATCTCAGGGTGAAAAGAAAGGACCTTCCACCACCGCCATCCATAAATACTCTTATAGATGCTTATAGCCTCTACTTTGATGGTGCATACAAGAGAACTAAGGATAAGGCAGCCGTAGGCATTGTTGTTTTCTCTCCTTTAGGACAGAAAATCTATGGTGAAGGAATCATCTTGGAAGGTGTCCACTCTAACAATGAACCAGAATATCAAGATTTAATTCATGGTCTTTGTTGGTGTCTTAGTAATTCAATTGAGAGGTTGAATGCTTTTGGAGACTCCATGCTATTGGTAAGGCAGTTGCAAGGTACATGGGCATGCAAAAATACAAATCTCTCTAGTAAAATGAGAAAGGCCAAATCTCTTATGAGAAGATTTAGGGAGGTACAAGTACATCATGTGCCAAGAGACCAAAACAAGGATGCCAACCATCTAGCATCATCAAAGCTGAATGATTCAATGGTGGAAGCAGTGGCTATCAAACCCCCACTTCGGCAAGGCAAGGAATACTTAGAAGATATTCTACACCTCTTAGAGCAAGGAGAAGCTCCCAAACACCTGACTAAGGGAGAAAGACAGTGGCTAGCTCAGAAGGCTACAAGATATCACATAGTAAATGATAGTTTGTATTGTCTTGGTAAGGACGGTGTACTTAGGAAAGGTCCTTCAAAATGGGAAATTGAAGAAATCTTAAAATCTTGCCATGATGATGTGTGTGGAAGCCACTTTGCACACGACATCACAAGTAGAAAGGTTCTACAAGTCAACTTTACTTGGCCCAGTCTAAATTGAGATGTCAAATATTGGTGTCAAACATGTGAAGAATGTCAGAAATTAGGACCACGATGGCTCATAGCAGAACCCCTTTGAGAAGTGGGGAATTGATGCCATAGGGCCTCTAACACGCACTCCATCAGGAAAATAGTATATTATCATGGGGGTAGATTACATGACTAGATGGGCCGAGGCTATGCCAACTAGAAGAATCACTGCTAAGGAAGTGAGTAAATTCATCTTTGATCACATTTGTTGTAGGTTTGGTACCCCTCTTGAAAGACTATTAGATAGAGGACCAAGGTTTAGATTTGATGTGGTGGGTGCACTCATGCAAAAACTAAATATTCAACGATGACACTCTACCCCTTACTACCCTCAATGCAATGGATTGTTGGAAAAGGTAAATGGAATGACTTGTAAAATCATCAGCAAACAGATACATTCAAGGCCCCAGATTGGGACAAGCACCTTAGTGGAGCACTATGGGCTTAGAGAACCTCCTTCAAAACCATGTTAGGGTTCACACATTTTCATCTAGTTTATGAACCTCCTTCAAAACCATGTTAGGGTTCACACATTTTCATCTAGTTTATGGACAAGAGGTTCTTTTACCTATTGAGGTGAAATTAGCTAGCCTTCGAGTATTAGGTGGCACAGTAGGCTCTCAAAATGAGAAGTTACATCAAAGATTGCTAGACTTAGAGAGGCTACAATTGGATTGTGAAGAAGCCATCAACCACTACTCCTAGGAAGCTGAGAAGCGTAGAGAAAAGTTCAACAAGAAGCTAACAGATAAAAACATCAAGGAGGGATCTTTATGCTTCGATATGACAATCGTTTGATAAAAGAAAGGATGGCAAGTTTCTCTACCGGTGGGAGGGACCATTTTGGGTCACAAAAAAATTCAACAATGGCTCCTACAAACTTCAAGACATTGAGGGAAAAGTGCACAAGACCAGGGTAAATGGATGTCACTTAAAGCCCTATCACATCAGGGTGGGGTCAGCTCAAGATACCAAAGAGTGTCTAGAGGCATAAATACCTCTAGTCAGGTTGGGGGGGCTATATGATCCGCGAAAGTCACAAAAAAATATTTTTCTAACACTTTGTTGATTTTTTGTACATTTGGAGGTTTGAAATAAAAAAGAGGGTGGGAACAACCTCTTGGGAAATCCAAGAAATCACTGGATGGAAATATTTCGTAAACCAGTTTACGAAGGGGGGTGGAAGAGTAAAGATCAATGGAGGAAGGTGAAGGGAAAATATATAATGTGAAAAGAAAATACATGAAATGTATTTGGAGCCATCCAAAGGGCATGTGAGGCTCATAATGTTATGGCTTTGGAGCCTTATGATAATTCAACCAAATGGGACCCTTCTTGGAAGCATTAGTGGAAGGAAAATTAGGCACATGATTTTGTAAGATTTTTTAAAAATTCTTTCACTCCTAAAAATACTTTTCAACATGAAAGTTGTAGTAAATGGGTTGAAGTTTTGGTTGGTATTTTTTTATATTTTTTTGGAGCTACGAGTCGGGAGATATGGCCAAAATAGTGAACGCCAACTTTTTCCAATTGCGGTGGAGACCTCCCAATTTTATACATACCCACACTTTCTTCCCCACACTTAACACTTCCGTAAAACATCATTCATTAGACTCCCAGCCCTTTCCCCTCTCTTCTCCTCTCTCTCAAGCTAATAAACCATTAGAATTTCCCTCCTAAATCACCCTCAAATCATCCTTAATTGTAGTAGTAATGTATGAATTCTCACTACTCTCTATCTATTATTGCTAGATATGATCTTATTTTATGAAGATTCTCTATATTTTTTTATAGGAGAGCTCTTGGACTCAAGCTATTGGGGGGGGGGGGGGGGAATGGAGACAACTCACCTATGATGGAATTTGATTAAGTAAAAATTGGTCAACAAAACATCTAGATGGAGCTTCCACATTGGTGGAACTGCCTTAATGCAACTTTGGTGGTGTTAATTCCTATCTATCTTAACCTCCTTCCTAAATACCCTCAAGGCCTATATAAAGAGGCCTTCTTCTTTGTAATTTGAAAGAGGGAGCCAATAGGCCTTCTTCAACCCTATTGAGCCTTCCCCATTCTCTCTCATGAGCTTATGTAATTCATTCCCTTACTATAGCTCATGCATGCTCTACAGTGTAATAAGCCCATGCTTTTGGTGTCCATATTGTGTATATTGGTTATGTCTTGAGGGTTCTCTATTTCTTGTGCCCTCTTAAGTTTTATTAATTCATCTATCTTTTGTAGTTCTCTCTCTCTCTCTCTTTCTCTCTCTCTCTCTCTCTCTCTCTCTCTCTCTCTCTCTTTTAGTCTTCCTCTACTCTCCCTCACAAGCTCCTCTCCCTCTTGCATAGCGTCCTAGTCCGTTCTTCCATGACTAGGTGGGGCCCTTACCTCATTCACTTTGTGGCAGAAGGGAGTCCGAACTTGAAGATTTCTATTTGAGATGTGGGTGAGTCTTATTATTTCTTTTTACAAAACTCTTGTTCCTATCCTATTATTTTGGGGTAGCCATTTATTGTTAAATCTCCGATGGAGACTAAGGTTCTAGACGATGGGTCTGCCTATGCACAGATCCAAAGCAAGCATGGAAAGAGGGCTGTCCAGTTCATGAAAATTTGTGTCAACCATCAGCGGAATAAGGATTCTTTGAGGGATTCCTGTCTTCCAGAAGGAGAGCCGGATTTTTTCTAGGTATCACTGTCTTGCAAGATGATAGTGTTACGAGTCAGGGAAAGCTCTCGCCTCCTAATACATTAGGGCCAAAAATGCTTCAAAAATGACACTTGTAAGAAAGTGATTAAGTTGCTAATTAGTTGAGGTTTAGGAAGAATAAAACCTCTAAATTTGGTTGTCCAGATGTGATTAATGAGAGAATATTTGGTTCATTGAAGAGGTCGGCCATTAATTGCCCTCATCTTTTAATCCGGGTCAGGGGTCACCTTTTCGGCCGTTTTTCTCTTGGAACTCGAGAGATTTTGTATTTTCAAGATTTTTGTACGAAATTCGCATTTGTTTGCTCCCGCGTTTTCTTTCTACACACTATTCTCTTTTGCCATTCTTTTTGTTGCACTTGCTTCCTATCACTGTGAGATTCTTTCTCGGTTCATTTGCTAGAATATCTAGCAACACCTCTTCAAATAACACAGGCGCAAGCACACGTAAATACAAGCTAACTGTTCAGCTAGATCCGATTTACACATCTTGGAGAAGTATACATCATCAAGTATTGATAGATGAGATCGAAGCCAATAGGTTGCGAACACAAGGAATGAAGCATATAGATTTATGGGTGGATGGAAATATTTATCCCAGGGATCCTTCTATAGGTAAATCACGTCCTTTTTTCAATGTCCACGACTATATAAGATATGTTGGAGAAGGTTATAATGGGATGTTTGGCTATTGTATGAGGTTATACTCTGGATCTTACATATATATAGCTCAAATGCACGAAATGAAAAAAGCACTAGAAACTACACAAACAAATATTTTAGAGTTGACAAGTCAGATTGATGTTTTGAAAAATGTTAACAAGTCATTGCAGGATAAGCTAACACGCTTGAGAGAAACTCCAATAGGATTTAGAGAGAGGAAAAAACCATTAAAAAATATAACCAACTTGTGTGAGAGAGCAAAGAAAAGGAGACTAAATCTTACAAAGAAATATGTATTTAACATATTAGGCATCAATATCCGAGAGAATGAGGAAATAATCGAACTTTTGAAGAAAACCATGAATAAGAAAGATATTTTGAGGATTCTTAAGTCACCTGAAAATGCGGATTTGAGAGGTCCAACTCTCAAAGAGTTAGTGAAGGACTTAAAAGGCACGGTGAAAGCAAATGAAATTGTAGAGACATGTGATACTGTGGGTAAAAGTGACGGAACTTAGAATGGGCCGGCACTGGCTCGTGCACTAGCCGGACCTGTATCTCACGCGCTCAACAACCCCACGGCCTCGCAGCCAGGAGCGTTGATGACACATACATTGCCTTCCTAAATATCTTGCGTTTGTATTACGTCGTTTGTAGTCCACTCTTCTCTCACCCACTACTCCTCAGAGGGAGTCCCTTACACATTGCCTAATGTCACGAAGCACAGACATAGGGGGTCCTCCAACGGCTAAGTGCCGCCACCCCTCTACGACTCTCCTACACCTTGGGGATTGGCCCCTCGATGCGTCGCTCAACATATAAACATTTCCCACAAAATCCACTCAAGGTACTATTTAATCGTATACAGGAATGTACCATGGTCCTTACTTCTCTTTCCCCTAGACCCCACGACTAGCCTATGGCTTAGGGTGTCCTGTCTCTCACTCAACGTGGATCAAGGTCCTAATGAAAGCAATTGTTGTGCATCCAGGATTTTTGATACCTTTAAATATTTCCATGACTTATGCATATTGTGGATGCTAAGTGCTCAAGCAATTATAAAATCAATATTGTGCACATGTGAAAAACATCATTTCAATGATTTTCAACTACCTTTCTTATGCGGCGTTGCACGAACCTAGCACCGAGGAAACCCTCGTGCTACTAGGTCCTTATTTTATAATTATTCACCGACCTATATGGCATGCAACCAAAGGCCAGTAATCTTTTCATTATTTCTCCGCATTTAGACACATTTTAACCACTCTACCCTCCCATCGATCAAATGTTGCATTGTTGTATAGATTTATACGGCATTTTGCCATCATTTTATGTGTAAAAAGCGGAAAAAGACGCACTAAAACAAGAAAGTGGGGTTGAACTAAGGCAAATCCTCATGCTTCAGTCCCCACAAACATTCACAAACATTGTTCTTAATTTTCATTAATTTTCCGCACCCAAAATGCATTTTTTCCCTATTTTTTGTGGTTTTTCTCTATTTTCCTCGTATTTTCCCTTATTTTCTGCATTATTTTATTACTGAAAATTCAAAATAGGTTATGGGCTGTGGCCCTTAGTTCCTTCTTGCAACAAAAATGAAAATTTAGTTGGTGTTCCTATTTATTCTTCCATTTTTATACCCAAAAACATCATTTTCCCTTGATTTTTCATATTTTATGTATTTTAGTGTATTATTTTGAGTCACAAGATGCATGTTTTTCTGAAAACAGCAACATAAACAATTTTTAGCCCACATGAACAACATTTTATCAATCAAAAGCCATAAAATCTCAAATTTTCTTTGAAAAAATTGAATTACCGCTTATTTACGTGTTTTGGGTTTCATGTCCATGGCTGCAAATCTGAAAATCAGCAGCACTTCATGCTCATGACGATCACAAATCACCATTTCCAGCCCGTGGAGCAATCCGATCAATGCCGGACAAGCCTCCACCATTCTTTCTTCTTCCTTTCTCTTCCCACATGAACTCCCTCTTAGAGGAGAGAGAGGGAGGAGAGAGAAAGACTAGATTTCCATCTCAGCATTTAGGCCATCAATTGAGGAGCGAAGGACGGCGATAGAGTCAGCATTCAGGAGGGAAGCAAGGGCCAATGTCTGATGGGGGGGTTGTGTGCAAGCAGCATGCTTGATCTCCCACCATGATGGCGCATTTTTCGGCGTGATGCAGGCGTGGTCTTCTTCCCTCTCTCTCCATGATTTCTTCATCTAACTTTTCATGTGGCATAAAATTTCTAGGGCTCCCAAAGGTCATGCCCACTTTGGCCACTCCAATGTCCACCTCTTCAAATCTTGCCCAACTTCTTGGCCATTTCCCCGTCCGGACTCGAAATTGAGCTTTGAAAAATCCTGGGCGTCTGGCTTAGCATCCCCCATTGGCCAGTAGCTTGTGTCAACCCGCACGATTGTCTGAAAAATTATGAAAAATCAACAAGTGTCGCTCGGGCACCTTTAAAGCACTTTGGTGCTTAAAATTGTCCTAGATCAAGCCGCCGCCTTTGACGGTGAATATTTTTCCCTTGATATTCATAATTTTTAGCTATTTTTAAGCAATTTTCGTCACCAAAATTCTACTCTCATTGGCGACCACGGGATAGGGCGACTCAGCCCGTCGAATTCACGAACATATCTGCACATAAACAACCAAAGAAGCATCAAACTGATAGAAAACAAATATACGATAAAACTCAGCACAATGCTCCCCCTACCCCTGGACAGAACCAAGGCATGACATCCACAAGGAGTAGGCCTAGCATCATCTAATAGAAGATCCGAAGCGAGTCACTAACCAACTGCTCCAACACAGCCAAACTAAAAAAACCTATCAAAGAGGTTGCCCTAAGTGGTAGTCTGAAATACTTACTAACTAAAGACAACACAACTAGGAGCTCCTACAAGGCGAGGACTCCTATAGCTTGATCAAGGAGTATTTGCTTTCAGTACATTTCTTCTTTTAGGGTTTTTATTTTATTGACATACTTGGGCATGTAAAAAGGAGGGAGCTGAGCGTAGTGACCCAGGGAGAACAGGGCATCAGCCTCAGGACCTGTCTCGGCACCCAAGAACCTACCAAGCCCTCGCAAGGCGACACTGAATCCTTTTCTAACGCTCACTTTTATTTTCGCTCCAACCTTCCTTGTTTTGTCATCATTTTTTTTTTCAGCAAGAAGCCACCCCTCGGAAGACAAGGTATCGGTCCCGGGTCTGACTCGTCCCCAGGAACCTACCAGGCCTTCGCAAGGCGATAATCAACTGCCTACACATTTTCATTCCTTTTTTCCCTTTGATAGGGGTTAGAACCCCTTTTTACACACCTTCGTATTTATATTCATCTTTTAGGATGTTCAGGGTTTCTTGGCATCATTATTATTGTCTTCTGACAGGCTTCTCTAACTGCCTCACTACTAACAAGAACTCCTAGAACGGCTGCCTAGCAGGCTAGCAGAACAGGGCCACTAAGACTTCCTTCTAAAACAGGTCTTTCAATTCCTGACAATGTCTTTACAGGAGGCAATGACTACTCCGACCTCCCTCAAACATACTTAGCCTAAACCTGGGACTTCATGCCTTGGTTTCGATCCCCAACAAAAAATATCCCCTCGACAAATACAAATACACATATACAGGAAAGAAAGGTACTCATAAAGGAGAGATATCACCTGGATTGGCCACAAGAAGCTTCCATCGCAGCAAAGGCTCCTCCAGGCTCCACCAAATTCCACGAATCACAAAACCTGTCCAGCACAACACTTAAAACAAAAACCCGATTAAACGCACCTGCACTAGGCAGGGAAATGGCCCTCTTGGCCTATGAAATCAAACATGACTACCAATAGATAGGCCCTCTTGGCCTAATGAAATCAAACATTACTACGCATAACATCCTCCTGGAAACAACTATGATAGACATCAAAGCATACCATTCCCAGGGGAACAGAGGCTCGTAGCCCTAAACTAGGTGCATTAAATTATGACCCATCCCTTCTGCGTATATCGCAAGAGGTGTTTGCATCACATGTCATCTAATCAGTCTATGGTCCAAGATAATAAAGGCAGATGAGTCTCGCTTACCCTCTGCATCACCCAGATCAACCATCGTCTGCCAAAGAGGGCATGTTCAGAAAGCATACCCCACAAACGACCAGGTCCTGTCTCACCGTCAATAGATATATCGGGACAAGGGCCACAATTAAATGATTCCATGCCATCCTTAAGAGCTATGTGATCCTCATGAGACATTGCACTAACTGACTAGTCGCAATGCTTCTCACATTTTTTTATTCCTATTGAATCTAAAAGTGTAATAACTTGGGAAACTCTAGTAGCCACTTGAGTGTGAGCTAGTGTGCAAACTCTAAACATGTGTTCATGTAGATCCCAAAATATTCTAAGTTTTCATTTAATATATAATATACTTTCATGTGAATACTAATGTGCAATTGCAAATGTACAAGATATATTAAACAATCATCATACAATAAGATGTAAATCCACACTTAGAAGGGATAACATTATGACTAACTACTAAGTCCTAGGGACACAACCTTCATTTTTGTGTTTCGATTGTTGAGCTATTTACAATCATACCCATTGTCGCCTCTTTGTATGAGGAAATTCTGGTGTAATATTTTTGCATGAAATATTAAAGAACTTTGATCACTACACGCCCCGTGCAAAAGCTGTGCTAAGTTATCTCCCGCAACGGAATAATGCTAGTGGAAAAGTCCCTACCCGGTGTGCACGTTAATAAACTCCAACTGTGTTGTGCAAATAAGGCCAAGTCTCAAAACCCGCAAGCCGCATCAGAACACCTCTTTTAGAGGGAAAAAGGGATAATGGTTAAAAATTAAGGCAATTTTTTTTATTATTTACCCCCTCCCCTCAGCCGATGCATGGCAGGGGAGAGAAGTGTGAGAGGGAGAGAAGCTAAGTGGTGTGGGGAAGCATGAGGGGGGAGGCATGCACACAAGCCACGTGTATGGCTACCTCTCCCCCCCTTAGCCTATATGACCCCCCCTGGAGAATGTGGAGAAAGGAGGAGACGAAGGCTGCCCTACTGTGCCTGTGCCGTTCTCCATCGCCAAGAACGCCACCATGCTGCCATGGAGTGCCGCTGCTGCCATGCCGCCTTCCCTTTACCATCTGTTTACCACAGCATAGAGGAGCGGAAAATGGAAAAAAGGAAATAGCAAAAGGTTCAGGACAAAAGAAAGAAAAAGGCGCCTTAACCGGTAACCAGACCCTGAAAAAATTAAAAGCATGGGCACGACCCTCAGGAAGTCTTAGAGTCGCCCAAGGAAAGTAAAAGAGTAAAAAGCGCACCATTAAGTGTGAAAGCGCTCCCGAATCCTTGTAAAAGAGTGCCAGGCTCACTCCTGTGAAAATTATATGCATTAGTTGGGAATAGGATAGATTAGAACTCTGGGAAATGAGAAATGGGCCTAGGCTAATGGCAGGCCATGTAAATAAGGGGATGACCGCCCATGAAAAGTAGGGCATGTAAATAAAGTTCAAAAAGTGAATGAGAAAATCATTCTTGTGTATGGCCAAAGCTTCTTCTTCTTCTTCTCTTGTTCTTGCCTTCTTGCTTGTGCTTGAGAGAGGGATTGAGAGAGTGTGAGAGAGTGAGGTAGTGATTGTGTGAGAGTGAGGGATCTTGGAGAAGAAGCTCTCCATCTTCTCTCTTCATCTTCCCCTCCTCTCTTCTCTTCTCTTGTCTCGCGTGTGGCTATGGAGGATGAAGCTCATGGGAGAGGGATTGAGGTTGCTTGAGCTTGCCTCAAGGATCATGGAGCTACCGGTGTAAAAGAAAGAGGACGGTACTCGATCGAGCATCAAGGTAAGCTCACTACAATCGTAAGGTAGGCGTTGCGCGTCGGCTATGTGAGAGGTAGCCATGGCCGCTCGGTTCAAAACACTTGAGCAATGAGTGGTCCGTAGGTCTCGGGGTAGAGCTTGTAGCTCCCCTTTATTTTGGTTCCGTTGTCGGGACCGACAGAATCGAGCCTTGAGCGCCGTGCGCATCAAATCGAGCATAGAAGTAGGGTTTGTAGCCCAAACCGGTGCTCGAGATAGCTAGGAGATTTAGGAGGTTTTAATCCGTGAAACAAGTAAGTGTTTTGGTTTGTTGGAAGTATTAGCGTAGGACTACCATTCTGCATCTCTGTTTTGCATTTTGGTTGCACTAGATTAAGGTTAGATTAGGTTAAGAAAAGAGAAAACAAAAGGTTTTGGCTACTGCTAGAAACAGAGAAACAGGAGACCAGATTCAACGATTCTGGGTTCCATCGATCTGTGCTACTCCAGGTGAGTCTGGTGCTTCTTAGTAGTGCCGTAATCATATCTCGAAAGTCTCTTGTGATTGTGTGTAGCAGGCGTTAAGTGGGATCAAAACCCGTCGAAATCGCGCCTGTTGCCAGATACAGTCGGACCACATCTCAATGGTCCGATTCCCAGAATTGGACCACCCAAGTCCTGGAGTCAGACCGTCCAATTCCAAGAATCGGACCGTCCGACTGAGGGAGTCAGACTGCGTGCTAGTCGGACCATCCAACATTCGGATCAGACCAAACAATTTTAGAATCGGACCCCACTATCGGATCGGACAGTACCTGGACCACTCTATCCGACTGCAAGAATCAGACCGTCTGACTACTAGAGTTGGACCAGCCCTGTTCTACTGCTGGACTCGGACCACTCTGTCCGACTGCAAGAATCGGACCGTCCGACTACTAGAGGCGGACCAGCCCTGTCCGATTCCCAGAATCGGATAGTTTAATTCTGGGAATCGGACCATCCTACCAGAAGGAAAAATAAGGATCTTTAGTTGACCCTGCCACAGACCTGACCCCCAGGACACAACCCTGAACACCCCCAAGACCCAGTTTGACCATTAGAACCTCAGACCCCTATCAAACTTAGAGCAGAATAGAAAACGCAGCACAGACCTTTAGAAAGACCATAGAATAGCCGGGAACCGAGCTTAGAACTCAAATCAGGCTAAGAATGTGGAGAGAAATAGAGTGGAGTTCGCATTAAACGCTTTCTACATCAGCACTTCACTCTTGTATTCCACTAAGTTTGCACTGCAAGAAAAGAGAAAAGCTTGTTTTCACACCAAGCACCACAAAAGCACTAAGCATAACGTGTGAATAAGGATTGCAGCTGCTTTCAAATAACAAGGAACACATCAGGATATCTAATAACATTAAGGAACCCACTAGTAGGAGAAGACCCCAAGACTTAGACAGGTGCCTGAGTGCCCTACTAGTAGGACGTGGAGAAGACATGAAGACACGGAAAGCAACAATATAGAGGATTGGACGCTGCCAGAGCTGCTTGGATTTATTGACAACCTCGTGGAGCTGGAAGCAGAAACAATGTCGGGATCAAGAGGCAAACGAGGAGAGGACCAATTAGACTTAGAGGAGAATTTCCAACCTCAGTCCAAGAACTAGTCCACAACTACGATCTACTCACTAGGACCATGATCCAGGGCAGACCTGTAGAGGAAGTAGTAGCAAACCTAGAAGAAGAGAGAAGAGCAATCAAGAGAGCGCTAGAAGGCATAATTGCCTACAACCATGAGCAAAGGGCTAGAAGGCTACAGCAAGACGTAGATATGTACGAGGCTAGACGAGTGCTAGACCTAGCTGGAGCGGCCAAATCTAGACCGAATGTAGAGAGGGAACGGGCAGTAGAGGCTGACATGACATTGAGCGAACTGGTAGCAAAGCGACTCTTGGACAATACGTCCGTTGAACAGAGCGCTACTGCCCTAGCCACCGCACTACTATCGGGATTGGGAGTCATGCAAGGGGCTAAAGGGTAGGCTAGAATCCCCATCGTAGCAAAACAACTAGCCAGATACGAACCTAGCAATGACCTATACAGCTTCATGGAGCAGTTCGAGAAAGTATGTGAGGCAAACGGTCTTACAGACCCTGCACAGCGAGCTCAAGCTTTCGGCCTGTGCTTAGGCGATAAGGGAAGGACCTCGTATTCTAGTCTAGATGACGCAGAACGTACAAACTTTGTTCGCCTTAAGGGCCTCTTCATCAAGAGGTTTTCAGAGGCAGGGTATTCGGATAACCTCATCGTTAGGTTGATGAATATCAGTCAAAGGGAGAAGGAAGACGTTAGGGATTACGTCACTCAGGTGCATAGCCTCTACAAGAGAATCCTTGCCAATGAGCGACCTACCGAGAGGGCAGTATCTACAGTATTCATGAATGGGATTCGAAGTGAGGAGCTCTACAAGGCTTTGGCCAATAACTCCACCTTGCAACAAGACGTGCTAGCTAGAGTTTTCGAGGAGGCAATACGCGTAGATGATCAACTCAGGGAACGCAGCATGAGGACTACCAATCGAGAGAGTGCAAGCCAGAGGGACCCTAAGAGATCAACTACTTGGGGGGGAAAAGCAACTGCTAGTGTGCAGGATAAGGGAAAGAGTGTAGACCACGACCAGGGGATGGCATAAATGAAAATGGAGATTGCACGGTTACAAGAGCTAGTAAGGAAGCCTGTGAGATTGCATGTACTGCGGCAGCAATCACCTCCCAGTTGAGTGCCAAGATCCTAGATCTCGGCCGTGCTCAAATTGCGGTAGATTCGGGCATGATGTAGTGCATTGCAGAATGTCGAGGAGATTCCCATACGTGCAACAGTACAACCCTCCATACTTAAGTAATAGGCCATCCAATTTCTTTGGGAGGGGAGCCCAGTTAGCTCTCCTAGCACTGACTGACTAAAGACCTGTCGTGCCTAGGCTGGAGATGAACCCAACTGGTATACCCAGACCACCAAGGCCTTTTGTAACCCACCCATCTAGCGATGCTCCTGTTCACTTTGTGGAGGAGCCTAATGAGGAAGAAACATATGTCAACCCGTACATATCCTATGACGAGGAGGGCAACCCAGTCCTGATGGACTATCGGATGGTGCCGGTGATGGCTTTAGGAAGAGGAAGAGGCAGAGGCTTTGGAGGGCCAGTCACATGCTGGACTTGTGGCCATCCAGGCCACATTTCATCACGCTGCCCAGAAGGAGAACAAGCTAACAAGGACAAAGCGGATCTCCGACGCACAGAGTGGGTCAAGGACGCCCAAAAGCACCTCAAGGATGCTGAACCCATATTAGAAGATCCTATTGACGATTTCTCCAATGTGAGCACAAGCTGCGAGCATACTTGCACCACTGGGGGCAACTCAACAGCAAGGCCAAGGGGAAACTTGCCAGGGCAGACATAATGCATGGCCTAGAAATGCTAGCCTCAGGGGAAGACAAGAGCCCAGTAGCCTCCTCACAACCTTGTTGTCTACTCCAGTAACTCTAAGCTTGGAAGACTTGCTTAGGCAGAATCATTCCTTATGGGAGGAGTTAAAAGACTTGATGGAGGGACACACAGGACTTGCGGGTGCTGATCCGCAAGATCATGATGCGGTTACACAGATCCCAAGTCTAACTCTACACTCAACTCCTAAGTCTTTGCACATCAATGCTTTTTGGGAAGGCATTGAGATGCATGCAGTTTTACCCGTCCTAGCCTTAGGAGATATGACACGAAAAGGAATTGTAGACATAGGCGCAGGTGTTAGTGTACTAAGCCATGCAGTCTTAGAGGCATGGGAAAACCCTCCTATAGAGACTGCCAGGTTTAACGCCACGTTAGCAAATGGAATGAAGGTAAGACCGTTCGGGGTCTTAAAGAATTGGCCAGTAAAGATTGCCGGTGTGCAGTTTTCTGTAAACTTCATTGTCATGAAGGGAGTGGATTACGACATACTCTGAGGCCGACCTTGGATGAGGAATGCATGTGTCATTGAGGACTGGGGCAATGGTTTGATTTTCCTAGGGAACAGAACTAGTGCAGTAAGGGTAGAGATGGACACTTGGAAGACGACCCCTCTTGACCTAGATGCCATCTCAGCTATACTGAAAGGCGATACTCAAACGACCAAACCCTATGGATCACTCACTAAATATACTCCTTGCCCTGAGGATGAGAGGGATTGGATGCACGTTTTGGCAACCATTGACCTACCATTCTCGGATGAGGAAGAACTATATCGGCAGGCTGCTAAAGCCGCAACCATCCCAATTGAGGAGCCAATTGTGCCACTCTGCATGATGACAGGAAGCTCACTCAACCCAGGCAAGACAGCCTCGTTCCATATCCCCAACAACAAACTAGAGCTTCAGGAAATCGTAGAGTATCTGACCAATAAACTCGAAGGCAACTTGGCTGCTAACTTAAAACCTCTATGTGATCTATTAGCTAAGCCAGAATGGAAATGGACCAAGGTCCACGACCTGAATTTGTTATATAACTGGGCTTTAGTTATTGATGACAAGGAGACTGGAGAGGAAAGCTTAGGTGATGATGAGCAGTCAAAAGGACAGGACTCTGATGACGAGGAGTATGAGGACTGTCGCTCTACGGGAGAGGAGAGTGAAGAAGAGATAGATACAATAGAGTACGACACAGAAGGAAAAGCGATAGAACAAATTAGGGCAAACTCAAGGCCTAGGAGAGGAAGGACCAGTCAGAACCAAAAAGGAGTCATGCGAATGGAGTGTGACAGATCCTGGCCAGAACACATAGGAGCCATGGATTACGAGCAAGCCGGAGTGGCATGACCATGGGTAATCCCAATGCTCAAGACGGATGCACCTACTGAACTACGACCCCCTGGGGAAACACCTTCCTCAAGTGAGGGATGCAAGTTTAACTCAGAGTTGGAAGTCAGCACTGAGAGTGATCCCGAGATACCATAACCTTCTAAAGTCAAATGCACGAAGGGAGACTTGCCAGTCCACCTAAGGTGCAGGAGGCTAAAGGAGGAGGCCAGGAAGCAAGCAAAGGACTCAGAAGCAGAAAGGCAAAAGAAACCGCAGGATCTACCCAAACGGTTTACAAAATTTAAAAAGGGTGACAGAGTGGTGATTCTGCTAGGTGCTAAAAGACAAGGCCAAACTAGTGAACCGATCGAGGGACCTGCCAAAGTCAAGGAAGTTAACTTGGCTAGGGAAGGTGAAAAGCCAAGGCTTGTATTCATTGCAGATGACTTGATGGAGAATGAGGAGACCAAACTTGTTGCACTCTTGCAAGAGTATATTGACGTATTTGCCTTAAGGGAGTCGACCCTAGGGTTGTGACTCATAATATCCCAATGGTCCCTGATGCAGTACCAACGAAACAAAAACCTTACCCCATGAATCCCAAATACGCCCATGCAGTAAAAGAGGAGATTGATAAACTCATGAGGGCAGGATTCATATATGAGATCGAGCACATGGACTGGGTATCACCTATCGTGATTGTCATGAAGAAAAATGGAAAAATCCGAGTGTGCGTGAACTACAAGAAAGTGAATGCCGCTACAAAGAGGGATAACTATCCTTTACCTTACACCGAGCACATGCTTGAGAGGGTAGTAGGTAAAGAAGCCTATAGTTTTCTGGATGGTTTCTCGGGCTATAATCAAGTGCAAGTGCACCCCGATGACAAACACAAGACTGCCTTTGCCACGGAATGGGGTGTATTTGCCTACATTGTCATGCCTTTTGGGCTGATGAACGCACCTGTGACTTTTCAACGCCTAATGTGCACTATCTTTAAGGACATGCTTAGGCGCAAACTGGAAGTATTTGTAGACGACTTATGCGTACACTCTAGTTGGGCCGAACACTTAGAGAAATTGAGAGTTGTCTTTGAAAGGTGTAGGTTGTACCACCTCTCGTTGAACCCCTTAAAGTGCCAGTTCTGGGTGAAACACGGATGCATCTTAGGGCACGTAGTGTCAAGGAACGGCATTGCCACTGACTTTTCTAAAGTCAGAGTCATTGTTGACTTACCACCACCCGATAACTACAAGGGATTTCAGTGCTTCTTAGGACACGCTTGATATTATCGATGCTTTGTACTAAATTACGTACTAATTGCTATGTTGAGAATCAGCAATCACACTCACTAAACAACCTCTTTGTATGGAGCTTCAGGGTCAAGGACATGCAGGCTAACTTATCCCATATGCACAATGGTGCCTACTGCAGTTTCCTATGCACCTGCCACCTTCAATAGGTTAACGCAGGACATATTTAGGTCATATCTTGATGATTTTGTGCTTGTTTTCTTCGATGACACTTTAGTCTATTCTAAACACGAAGAAGATCATGAACCTCAACTTCGGATTGTCCTTGAGACAATGAGGTCACATAAGCTATATGCAAAAATGAAGAAGTGTGCATTCTTCAAGCGCCAGATTGAATATCCGGGATTCATAGTATCATCAGAAGGACATATTTAGGCCATATCTTGATGATTTTGTGCTTGTTTTCTTCGATGACACTTTAGTCTATTCTAAACAGGAAGAAGATCATGAACCTCAACTTCGGATTTTCCTTGAGACAATGAGGTCACATAAGCTATATGCAAAAATGAAGAAGTGTGCATTCTTCAAGTGTCAGATTGAATATCTGGGATTCATAGTATCATCAGAAGGAATATCAGTGGACCCAGCCAAGGTCAGAGATGTGCTTGAGTGGCCAACACCAGTATCCGTCAAAGAGATACGTAGCTTTCTTGGATTGACAGGATGGTATAGGGTCTTCATCAAAAACTATGCTTTGATTGCAGCACCTCTGACGGATTTACTAAAGAAGCAGACTTCCATTGCATGGTCAACTCCCGAAAAAAATAGCTTCGACAAATTGAAGCAAAGTTTGGTATCAACACCTATTCTAAAAATTCCAGACCTCAATAAGGAGTTCGAGGTAGTAACTAATGCTAGAATTCTTGCCTTGGGGTGTGTACTTATGCAGGAAGGTCATCCAGTAGCACACTCTTCAAGGAAATTGAAGAACCATGAAAAGAATTATGCTACATATGATCTGGAATTACTAGCTGTCATCCATGCTCTAAAGCTTTGGAGACACTACCTGTTGGGTAACAAGTTTACTCTAGTAACCGATCATAAGAGTCTCAAATGGATCTTTACCCAGAACGAGCTCAACATGAGGCAGCATCGGTGGATTGAAGTGTTGGAGGAATATGATTTGAAATCAAGTACCGACCAGGGAAAGAGAATGTAGTTGCCGATGCACTTAGTCGCAAGGCATTCCTAAATTCCCTAATCTTGCAAAATCCATCAACGGCTAGATCTCTAGCTACAAAAGTATGTATGCCAAACAACCCTATACTTGAGTTAGCTAGAGAGGAAGCATGCCCTGATTTGGCCTACCAAACAATGATAAAGGAGATCTCTACCAAGGAGCAGAATCAAAAGTTGCAAGCTAAGTATCAGGAATTTTCCATTGATAATGGACTTGTCTACTACAAAACAAGGCTGTGTATACCAGCAAGCCAGTCACTTAAGCAGAAGATAATGTGGGAAGCTCATGATTCCCCTCTCGCACGACATCCTGGCTATGCTAAGACTCTTAATGTAGTTAAGAAGAGCTACCATTGGGAGAGGCTCAAAGGTGATGTTCTCAAATGTGTCACTGAGTGTTTGTCTTGCCAACGTATCAAAGCCAAACATGTCATGATGCCAGGGAAATTGCAACCGCTTGACATCCCCCAAGTGAAATGGGAATTCATCAATATGGATTTTGTTGTAGGTCTACCCCAAATCCAAGGAGGATACAACTCCATCATGGTTGTAGTTGACATGCTTACTAAAGTTGCACAACTTACTCTAGTAAAGACAAACTATAAAGCCTCTGACATTGCAAGATTGTTTATCAAGGAGATATTCAAGCTACATGTTTTACCCAGAAGAATCATTAGTGACTGTGATTCTCTCTTCACATCACACTTCTAGAGAGCTATCTTTGAAGCTATTGGGACTCAACTCTGTTTTAGCACCGCCTACCATCCCCAAACGGATGGCCAAATAGAGTGAGTAAATCAAGTCATCAAGGATATGCTTAGGGCATACTGCTGTCGAGAGCCGAAGAGGTGAATTCAATACTTGCCATTGGTTGAATTTGCCTAAAATGCTTTGTACCAGCAAAGCATTCAAATGACCCCTTTCCAAGCATTGTATGGTCATGACTGTCGAAGTCTCCTAAATTTTTCGGATTCAACCTTAAGAGTTGAAGCTTCAAGACAAATGTTGGACGAAATGGATGATCAATTAAAGTCAATAAGACAGGACATCCAAGCGGCCAAGGATTCACAACTTACACCTATTATTGTTGATGATGACCTTGGTGTTGATCTTTATGTTGATCTTCTAACTAATAATGAGCACAGTACTTGTCACGTTTATGATGTTGATATTCTTGGGAATTCTCTCAATATTTGTGAAGACCTTGTCTCTTATAGTGATGCCATGTAATCTCCACAAAAGGAACACTGGCAGGAGGCTGTGGAAGCTCAGTATGAATCTCTTCTCTCTAAAGGTACATGGGTTCTAACTAAGTTACCACCTAGACGTACTGCTATTAAATGCAAGTGGGCTTATAATACTAAAACAAAAGTAGATGGAACATTTGAAAAATTCAAAGCAAGACTAGTTGCCAAAGGTTTCTCACAAATTGCAAGAGTTGATTATCAAAAAACTTTCTCACGTGTTGTTCGTATTACCAGTATTTGGATCTTGTTAGTTTTTTTGCTGTTGAGTTTGATTTGGAGATTCACCAAATGGATGTGAGAACTCCTTTTCTTAATGGATATTTAAAGGAAAAGATATACATGGAGCAACCATAGGGATTTGTAGTCAAACATAAGGAAAATCTTGATTGCAGACTTTATCGGGCACTCTATGATCTCAAACAATCTTCACAAGTTTCGTATCAAGAGATTGATCTCTTCTTTACAAAACAAGCTTTTATCTATTTTTCTCAGATCCTAATTTATATGTGAAGCACTCTAATGATAGTTTTGTTATTCTTACTCTATATGTGGATGATACCATACTTGTTTCTAACAATATCAACTTTCTTCAACAAGTAAAGAAGGTTTTATCTTATGTGTTTGACATGGTCAATCTTGGAGACATACACTGATGTCTTGGTATTTAGATTTGATGCTATCGAGAAAAGCATGTTTTATTACTGCATCAAATAAATTTCATTAAAGATATTATTTAGAAGTTTGGTTTGGTTTTACACATCCTGCTAGTGCTCCTTGTCTTGTGAGCTCTACCAAAAACTCTCACTTTTTGTAGAATGATGGACAATTAGCATTACATCAACCTTTTGCTAATCTTGTTGAATGGCTTCAATTTTTTGACTTAAATTATCACCCTGACATTTTTTTTGCTGCAAATTTGATTGGAAAACATCTTATTCTCCATGCCTTAAACATTGGACTGTAGTTAAACAAGTTTTGAAGTATTCAAAAGGCACTAAAGATTTTGGATTGGTTTATCGGTACCAATAAAACTCTGATTCTCTACATTCACTTCAACTTTTGGGTTATACAGATGTAGATTGGAGGCTAAATATGAAGGTTATATCTTTAGCAGTTTGAGAGTTAGTATGGCTTCGACAAGTTCTATTACATATTGGCCATCCTCCTCTCTCCAGCACACCACTTCGATGTGATAACCAAAGTGTTGTTAGTCTTACTAAAGACTATGTTCAACATAACAAGTCTAAACATATTGCAATGCATTATCATTATGCTCGATATGAAGTCAAGAAAGGCATGATCATGATTGAACATTGTCCAAGTGATCAGATGATTGCAAATATATTCACCAAAGGACTTAATGAAGTACACTTTACTTTGCTAGGCTCAAAACTTGGAGTTGTCTCAACTTCAATCTTTGGGAATTAATGAACTATGACATTGTAGTGCCATTGTACATACTGCTTGTAGGCACCATACACTTCACATATGCACATACACCTCAGAACTCTTGGTCATATTTGCACATTCATATTTAGTTTCACTTCACATGCACAGATTCACTTTATATGCACACAATAATCCTTCTTGATCATGTTTCATACATTTTTATATAGGAGCTCGGGTTTTTCCCTTGTGCTCCTCAAGGGTGTTTTCATCCATAGCTGGAGACCTTTATTTGAGTGGGGATGTTGCAACTATATATAGCTCACCCTATCTAGACTATATCTCATACATACATATATATATATATATACATATATATATATGTGTGTGTGTGTGTGTGTGTGTGTGTGTGTGTAGGTCATGATTAATATGATATAGTCTTTGGGAGTGTATATGGTAAGTCTCTTGTCTTTCTATTGTGTCTCTACATATCTTCTCTCTCTCTACATTTCAATAGCGCCAACTTATTCCCGACAGTGGAGTCACTTTGCAAACTCTCTAGACTAATTATGCCTTTGTGAAATATGTCTTTCTTTATTGTGATTCTAAGGGGTTTACAATTACCTCTTGATGTTAGTCCATGGCTACTGTGGGGATTGCTTATGCTGACATGTTTTGTTTTGGCCGTCAATGGTTAGTATGGGTTTTGGCCGTCAATGGTTAGTATGGGTTGTGAGCCAGGTAGCAACAATTGACCATTTTTCTATTCTATAATGGATGCATCAAATCATTCAATGGCATATTCATTGAACATTCCATGCTATTTATGTAGGGGATTAGCTAATAATATGATCCATTTAGTGTAGGCCTAGATGGCCATCCCCTTGGTCTAGTTTTGTGCTTCAATAGGATTTTTGTGGGGGCCAAAGGGTTTAGTTTCATCACTAGGTTATTAAATGGTGTGCTTTATGGTTATATTTTATTAGGCCAAGAGGACTATTCCTATTGGACTTAATGTTTGATCTTGCTAGGCCAGGAGGGCTAAGATGAGGGGAGGGGGTACACATTTTTTTTAGTGCTCCTTCCTCCTCCTCCAAGGTATGAGATCCCTTAATTCTTCACCATCCATCACTTCAGTTCTCATGCAAAATGATGTAGTGAATGAAAAGAACTATTTTTGTATTTCTCTTTCCTCTTTTTTCCTTGTCCGTTTGGTTTTGAGAGAGAGAGAGAGAGAGAGAGAGAGAGAGAGAGAGAGAGAGAGAGAGAGAGAGAGAGAGAGAGAGAGAGAGAGAGAGAGAGAGAAGGGGATTGATTTGATAAAATCGGGGATGAACAATGGTTTAAAAGCATAATGACACATATATTGAGTGATTTGGATATGTTAATGGTTGTAAAATAGTGTCCATGGCTCCATTTTCTTGAAATACGAGACATACTTATGTGGATTTGAGAGTAAGCAATTCTTATGTAATTTTTATTTTGAATCTTGTGTGCCTATGATAAAAAGATTATAAACAATTATTGAAATATGTTTATTATTGACTACAATTTCAAAAATTCATTCTTTTTTCTTTATGCATATTAAAAGCAATAAAATCACAAAATATGAAACATAAAATTTAATAAAAAATGGTATTGTTTTGGATTTTTGGGGATCAAATAATGTTTATATGGCATTAAAAAGAGTTTATTAATGGATCAAACTTCACATAAGTCATACAAATTAAATAACTCAAAAAAGCAATAATTTATATTCAAATAAATGGAAAAATTCATGGAAAATAGTCAAATAAAGGAAAGCATTAAGAAAAAACGAGTGTTGTACATTAAAAATGATAGAAAATTGAAAGAATGTTTGTGATTGTGTAATGAAGGTAATACATGAGGGTTTGCTTTAACTCACCTTAATTTATATGTTAAAGTGCATGTTTAAAGCTTTTTTCTATGGAAAATTATCACAAAAACTTCCTATATTTGTGCAAGCAAGTAAAATGTAAACGGTAGGGGTAGGGGACTATAATGGAAAGATATATAATTTAGTTGTTGATTTCTTTGCATAGCTTAGAATATAGGCCATGGTTTATATAGGTCTTAAGGGGTTTAGTAGCATGGGTTAGCCTGATGTGTTGTTCCTTTAGCAACACAACATGACATTAGTAGAAATAAATCATGAAAAGATTGTTTGTGCACTTCACATTGGCTAGTTTTTAGTTAAGTTTTATGAGCACAGAGTGCTATACACTTTGCATATGAAATCTAAATATGTTATCCGAAAATAAAATCTTAGATGCATTGCAATTGTATGTCCACATGATGACTAATGTTGAGAGTATGAGATTCCCCTTTGCTATAGGATAGTGTAATATCTTGGAAAACCAATTAAGTGAGAATATACATAGTCTTTTGGATCATTATACTTATATTATGAGAGAAATCTATTACGCTTGTGTTTTTTTCTTAAAATGGTGTATCTTGGGTCCAATCCCTAGGGTGTAGGAGAGCCGTAGGAGCCACAACATTTTGCTAGGGGAAGCTCTCTATATATGTGAATCGAGGTGTTGATCACCTGTATGTTTGGATCCCCCTCTATTGAAGTTGAGAAGAGAAAAATCGTCAGATCACAAATCAGCACAAACTTGTGATTTATTTAGAGAGTGTATAACCTCTAGACGCTCCTAGCTACAAGTCCGTGAGGGTGGTTTGCTAAGTATAGAAGGCTTGGCTAGAGCCCTAGAGCTAGTATTGGGTCCATTTTAGGTCATGACATTAGTTAAGCATAAAATTACCATCCAAGGGGATGGGGGAATGTGCCTTGTGCTATCATTTGTTTGAGAAGTTACTAATTTCTTTGTTGCAATCATATCAAAAGAAAGAGAAGTGCCATGCTATTATATCATCTCCCCATCATTATCACAAACTAAGAGGAAGCAATTGCTATCGACAAGGCAAACATGATAGTCTGCAATGGTGTGTCCATAGGAACTGGAACAACTCTCCTTGGGTATCGTAACACTTCTTCAAGAAACATGCTTACAAGGGATTTGTCCAAGCAAATGCAACAATAATGCTAAGCTCATAATCAACAACATACTTGATACTCATTTCATGGCCAGATGTGATGCAGTCAATGTCTACTTATGCAGGCTACTCGATCAATAATCATGTTGATCCTCATGGCAAGATTTCTCCAGATAACTCCTCACTTATGTGTCCACCTCAAGATGATCTATCTTGTAGAAACTACTATTGACGCCATCAAAAGTTAGAGAAAAATACTGATATGAGTGCTTACTAAGTAAATGTGGATGGACTTTTGTTCATTGCCAAAAACTCGAGGATATGTTATTCTACTATTCATGTCTTTCAACTTTGTCTTCTCTGGAAAAATGCTAAAGAGGAAAAGCTAGATATAAAAGCAGTGCTACTATTGAAGAGAAGTGGAAACAATGATGATAACATCCTCACTATGACTAAGTCTTTTTTGAAAGCTGTTGAAGAGTATAATCTGAAACATGTAAATACAAGACCTATGCTTTAAGGGCCACTACAACTTTCTTAGTTCATGAGTCTCTAGGAGTCCCCTTAGCCATTCTTGAAATGTCCATGATGGATATTGTGTTCCAAGTTTTGATAGCCTTGATTTCATGTTTTTACCCATGAGTCACAAATTTGATGTGTATGTTAAACATCTTTTGAATAAGGAGATAGCTAGTTTTAAAAATTGAAGCATTTGCCTTGTACAAGAGTGTGATGGGAGCCACGGAGCAACCAGATTGTATTGCAATGTCACATTCTCTATGAGCTGATTTGATGTGTCTTTTCCAAGAGGCTGAGTTCTCCTGAAATCCAAGTCCCAAGAGAGGAGTCAAATTACAAAGCCAAATTTCTAGAGTTATTGTGTTGTGTTTTGAGTTATTTCACACGAGTTGATAGAGAATATACTCTAGTGTTTCTCTCTCTTTTTGTCATAGTTTACATAGATACTAGCTCTTGACTTGTCATGCCTACTTCACATGACCCCACATCTTTTGACCATTGTTTATGTAGCACTTTGACGTCATCACTTTTCTTAATATGCTATTAGAGTCGAGATGCTAAACAAGCTAAAAGATCCTCTTCATTGTAGAAAGCAAACAAAGCATTTGGATTTGTTAGTACCTTTAGGCTTTCCCTACTTTTGCTGCATCATTGGCACATATCTTTATCTCTTTCTTCCTCCAATCTTCCCTTAACATGTTCTCCACAACACTGATGCTATGGCCTCTCCACAAGATGGACCACTAGGTACTCCTCATGGGGCAAGAATGGTCATACCACCAAACATTGTCAATGTCATCAATCTTTGTTTCCTATCCCATCGGAGTATATGCATCTTATTTCCAACACTCCTAGTGAAAATTTACCATTTTGGACCATAGAGATCATTCTACACCAGCTATCAAATTTTTTTGTTCAATGCAATAAGACATACTTGATGTGAGTAAGCTGTTGCAAGCAATCTTAGGCTCCACAAACCCAAAAGGTGCTAAGAGATCTTGGAGATTGATGCAATGTGTTAGGAAGTTTTTTTCTACCCATTTTTGGGTCTAATGGATTCCATGTTGAGTAGCTATAGTTTGGTAGCATTAAGAGATAGTGACTATTGGGTATACCATCTCCTCATTGATCTGCTCCTTTGAAAGACAGTGCTTTTTCAACTCCTTCCACTCCTTTAGATCCACAACTCACTGCATTGAGAGATAAAGGCTATTTCCCACTTGTGGTTCCAATGAGCCACCTATTTCCTCACCTCCATTGTATAGCTCCATGGACGTCAATTCCAATGCTGACATCATGGAGTTTTTATATGATACCCCTCCCTCCACTCCTTTTTTATGTCAGGTGCTCGAGAGTCACATGTGGGATCTGTTTAAATTTGTTTCCATTGGAGCTTGAAATACCTTCTTTGGAACCACCAATGGCATTTCCTTCATCACATTAGAACTCGGAATGCCACAATCTATGAGTTTCTAGATTCCCTATCTCTTTGAGAGGAGGATTTTAAAAGGACTCATATTTCTTTTCCTTTAGAGGGGGATCCCATTCCTTTAGCCTAAAAGGGGATCCCTACTTATCTTGTGGTTCCTCAAGAATCCTTTACCTTCTCGGGGTGATTGATATATCCATGCCATCTCACCCATTGATACCCAAGATCTATAGGTTCTTCCTAGTGTAGGCCTTGGATGCTTCACTTGGTGGCTAGGCCCTCATATTCTTTCCTACCATGGAGCTTGTAGGTTCTCTCTTGAGGTTTAGTTTTGGGGATTATTAACTTATTATGTCTACTATTCCTCATTATAGGTTACCTTACAGGTGGGATACTAGGATTATAGGGTGGATCTTCCTCTCTCACTCACACCCCTTATGACTCCTTTTTGGGCTTGAGAGGGGGCATTAAGAAACTCATTCATTAAATTAATTTCATTACCTTAATTCCTATTTTGGTTTCCATTTTCAATCTCAAAAAAGATTATTCCTAGAATTTATTAGAGTGCAAGTGCCACCCAAGAGAGTCAAGGTGCCATCGAGACAATTCAACGATCCATGAGTGATCCATGCTTAAGGAGGATACCTCAAAAAATGTAAGTATACCATGTGCGATCAAAAAAGGGTTATTATATTAATTAAAAATTATAGGATTATTTTACATAAGGGGTTTTCTAAATACAACTTGAAAATAATCCCCGTGTCTTCTAAAGGAAAAGGGGATGGTATTTTCTAATATCCTTTAAATGCACTTGATATAGAGGGTTTACATATAGTGATCCCCCTAAGGACCCATGTGTCTATGAAAAGGGAATGAACATTCATGCGATAATACATCTTAGTAATAATTTATCTTCTCTCCATTAGATCCATTATTCCTTCTCCATCTCTCCTACATATGGTGGATGCTTCTCACATTGGGATGGTTCAATTGCTATTTTTTGGAGCTTTATGGATACCACCTACTACATTTGGAGCTATCGCCAACATTAGCTAGTTGTAATTCCAACCTAGCGCACCATCTAGGACTACTGCCAACCTATGTTTGCATCATTAGCATCTCTATTTTCATCTTTGTTCTAGGTAGATTTCTATTTTGTTATCCTGCCCCTTCACAAAATTGCTCTTGGATCCCTTTCATACTTTTTAGCCAAGGAAGATTTGTGTTTTTTCGCAGTAGATCCTCTTATAGTTTCCTTTATTGTCATGGTAGATCATGCAAATTTCTTATGTCTCATGGAGCACATAGTGATTGCTATCATCACCTTCTCCCACTACAAGAAAATAGAGGCATATTGAGAGACATTAATGTCAAGAGCTTTGGCGTAAACTGAAAACATATAGAAAAACATTAGATAGGTTTTTGTAGCTTAGTCATTTGTATGACTATTTGTTTTCTTGTTTTGTAGCTAGAATTTTTGTGTTTTTCCAGATCAATAGTTGTTTGTGTCATTATTTTGGATTTTTTGAGCATGGAAGCTTGATAGCATTGGTCGAGATTGGTATTTTTTTGGATAGTTTGAAGAAGAATCTTGATGGTACTGAACATTTTGAAACATGTATATTTTCTTGCCAATATCCTTGTACTTCATGGAGATTATGGATTTATGAGCACTTCATGTTGCACTTGTACTCGGGGGTCATCTCCTAATTTTAGCAATTACTTCCATGCCAAGGGTTCGATTGATGTATGTTTTGCACCATCGTTGAGCACTAGCATGGCGTGATGCCTGCTACAACTATGCGCAATAAATCTTAGATGCACATGCACTTGAGAGAGAACCTTTCATTATACACTCACTATTCCTTGCACATGCAAGTATTGGGATATTCATCACCAAATTAGGAATTTTAGGATGAGTGGGAAAGGTATTTGGATGAGTTTGAGGGCCTATGCCTACAGTTGTGGGACGGGTTGTTTAACTTGGTCAAGATGATGATGACCGTATTTTTGTTGAGCGATTGTGAGATTTTTGGGTAGGGGGAGTGGAGTACAACATTTCTTCCTTCCTAATGATGAGAGGTGAGAATCTGATTAAGAATCATAAAGTAATCAAGGAATTATGTTTGCATCTTGCATAGCACATAGGCACTTGTAGATAGGTTAGACACAATATTTTTCAATGCTTCTATCTTTTCATGTGTGGCATTGTGTATATGATTACATGGCATAAATTCCAACTTTGCACTTCTTCTCAACTTTTATGTGATTGAGAATTATGTTGTCAGAGGGGTTTTTGTCGAAAGGTCGAATCCACTAGGGATCATAGGTAAAAGGAAGTAGAGATAGGAGATGGAAGAGAAGATAAAGAATACACAAGAGGTAAACACAATAATGACAAAGCACAATGAATCAAATCAATATGTATTGACAGAACCTGAAATCCTTTGTCTGGCACTACTCAAAATCACTCTCCAAGCATTAGATCTCTTGGAGCTCCCTCATAGAACAAAAATGGGGGGGATCAGAAATAATAGCTCCTTCTCTGTCGCTCAAAATCCAAATCTGATGGCTTCGTTGCCTCTGGAAGGGGGTAAAACCTCCCAGATCACCTCTTCTTCCTTTTCCAATTCAAGCCACAGTTTTCAACCTGTCAATAGCGATCGCAATGTGCGCGATTTTGTCAATCTATCTTTTGTGTGAAAATCCTTTAACTGGCTAAAAAAGCAACTTCCTTTTTGCATGCCATCCTAATCTAGAAGCTTTTTTAACTTTTTTATATTTTTACAATAAATAATATAAAAAATAGCCTAAAATTACCCAAAAATCTAGTATTTTTAGATAATCAATGCCACTCACACTAGTACTAATGGCTCAGATCACATTGACTCTATAGATCAATAAAGAAGTTGGATGATGATGCATTCCATGCTTTTCCACACTATGTCTGCATAGCATTACGACATCCACCCCCTCTAAACCTGCACATCCTTCGGTATGTGCCAAAATACTAGTTGTCACCAGATTCTGAGTCCTCCTCATCCTCTGTAACCATATCCTTTGCTTCTTCATGTTCCATATCTTCCGGGCTACCCCTTGTATCATGGCCACCATTTTCTTCCAATTCTAGCAACTCATAGACAGTAGATTCCCACCTCTAGAATAATTTGATTCTTTTCCCTGCTACCAGAAGTTTTAAGGCTATCCCATCTAGTTCATTTAATGCATAAGTAGCATTATCAAACACTTTTCTTACCACATAGGGTCCAAACCATCTTTTGGAAACTTTATGCATGGCACTATGTGTTAGCTATATATAGTGTTAGCTATATATAGACACACTATATATAGTGTTAGCTATATATAGTCTGTCTATATATAGCACCCCAGGTCCCCTCTATATATTCCTATCATGTATGCTCAGTTTACACACTTCTGGGGTTCCACTTCCGGTGTCTCATATCTCTCTTCTCTCCTCTCTTCCTTTTGTCTTTCATCTTCCTCGCAGTTTCCAACACTATGCTGGTTGTCTAAACTGCTATTATAAACCAATACCCAATCCCTATCTTGTATGGTTCTTGGTCTCAATATATGTCTTTTGTCAAATTGTTTCTTGTTTTGTATCCTTGCTGCCCTAAACTTTGCAATTGCTACCTCTATGACTTTTGACTTTCTTTCCAGCTGTCTAATGCATAAGGCCAATAACTCTTGTAACGTGTCCACTAGAATCATCCAGGACACGTCTTAGCAGTCCATCAGAAAGGATGTCTAGAAAGCTCCGCCCGGCATTCCCATGGAATATTACGGGACTTGCGATCTAGGTCTTCCCGCGTCTGCCACATAGCGGAAGTATCCTAGCCGTTCCCACTTAGGATCGACCTGAATTAGGGTTTTCTTGATTTGGTCATTAGCTAACAGCAACTAGCGTCAGAACCGAGCGAACTACTTTACGCAGAAACGCCAGGTCCGAAGTAGATTCATGCTGCACTTGGTTCAAGGAGAATGGGAAACGAGAGGGATGCAAGGCTCAACTTCTTTGCCATAAGGCATAGTCCCATTCGGTTCCCCTAAAACAGCGTAAAATAGGGTAAGACGTAACTCTAGGTCATCGCTCTCGTTATTCGTTTTGATGATGATGATCATCCCGCTGTTCTTCGAGATTTTTGAGAAAAGTTCCCGGCTAACCGAGACCACCCAACTGTAGGACGGACCCATGGTCCATCCTCCGCACTTTCCTCGGTTTGTTTTAGTTATGTAATTATCTAACACATTAATTTGACATATAACAATCAGCTTCTTTAATTAATCTTGTTAAGCACTGGTTCCTTCACGTAATCTTATCACGTGACATAGAAAAACAATATCAAGCAAGTTCTTTTTTTACATTTCATCATTTTATCTTTGAAATACAAGGAGTTTTGCCCGTAGGCCTGTCCATAATCTGCCCGAAGGCTATCCAGTAATCCTCTAGGGATCACTATTCCAAGCTTCCGCCCGTAGACTAGTATGCGGGCCTCGAGATCCAATCCCGAGTCACATTAGCCTCTTGTGCAGGACCCGGAAGGCGAGGGATTTACGGCCAGAGCCCCCCTGGCACCCAAGCGTCCTCCTACTCCAAGTAGAGCTCAACGGAAAGATCTCTCGCGGCGGGTTCGGTCCACATTCCCGGCGCGGTCAACAACCCCCTTGGTTAGGGTCAGGCAGGCAGTCGGGGGTAACTGAAGCTGCCTCTCCCTTCAGGCCTTCAATCTGAAGCTTTAGATATCTTTTCATCCTTTAGTTCCTTGAGCAAACAATGCAAACAGTGCTTTCTAAACTGTTACAAGCACAATCAATTCCAGTGGTCGTTTATTTGGCCAATTTCTAAGGAGTGAATCCTTCTCTCCGAATGCATCCAGCATTCGATCTGGGATCAATTGCGACTTGGCAAGATCCCCAAGGGTTTGTTTGTTCACCCTATTGTCCTTGGGTTAGGGCCATACCCTGTTAACCCAACTTAACCAATACCTTAGGTTTTATTAATAGTAAATCCTGGCGACCATGTCGCTCCAATTTATTGATTGATCATTTGATTCCAAGTAAATACCTAACTTCCCTTTACTTGGCAATTATTCCCCAAGAAAGGTGATGTAACAGGATGATTACTCATCCTCTTGCAAGTTAAACTTGCGCAAGAACTTGCCAACCTCATTTCAAGAAATGGCAAAACTCTCTTGTGAACAAATCACAAGTCTATGCGACGTTGCAACTTTTTGCACAAGTGTCGCATCTATTCCATGGGATCATTTCACCCATTGAATGGAGTTTTCTAGTCACGGAATTATCTCTAGACGAGAAGCAGGGTTTAGGGTGTCTTCTTACCCAATCCATTCCTAAATACACTAGGCCGGGTGTGTGGCGGACTCATGGTGACTATAGCTTTGATCTTTTCAGGATCTGTCGCAATCCCTACTGAGCTAACTACATGGCCCAGCAATAGCCCATAAAGTATGCCAAAAACGCACTTCCTCGGATCAAGAGCTATGCAAAATTGTCTGCATCACTCAAAACATTTTCATAAAATAATCAACTGCCTTTCTCTCTTTGTGGTTGCCCCTAAATTGTCAATAAATACATTCAGTTCCTTAGGGAAAATGTCACCAAAGGTCTTATCAGCAACTCGTTGCCAAGAACCAGGCGTATTGCATAGAAAAAATGCCATCACATGATACGCAAAGGTCCCAAAGACTGTTATGAATGTCATTTTGAGCTTATCTTCTTCTGCAATCGCAATCTGATTATAGCCTGCAAAACAATCCATGAATGAGTATATCTCCCTACCCACCAACTAATCCAGAATCTGGTCGAAAAAGGGCAGTGTGTAGTAATCCTTAATTGTTTACTTGTTCAACTCTCAAAAGTCCACACATAGCCACATTTTATTATTTTTCTTCTTCTTGATCACAACTAGTGAACACCATTCAGTGTGCTGCACAAGGAAGATCAAACCCACTTTTCCTAATTTCTGTAACTTCTCAAATAGCCCATCCTGCAACTCAAACAGTAAAGACCTAATTTTCTATCGCACTGGACGGCTTCTTTTCTTCAATAGAATTGTATGGATAGCGAGGTTAGGAGGAATTCCCCTAAGTTCATCAAAACTCCAAGCAAAAATATCGTGGAACTCTTGGATCAAAGTGACATAATCCCCCCATTCCTCTGCACTAGCATGGACCCTAGCTTTATTGACCGCTCATCATCTGGCGTACCAAGGTCTAGCTCGATAACATCTGCGTCCCTTATTCTATCTTGAGCTTCTAATGGCTCATTCAACGTTACTTGATAGACGTCTTTTGTGGTCGATCCCTCTTTGGATTCCTCAGTCGACGACGTCTCACTTGCACACATCTTCCATTGTCTCTAACTCTGTAGAAGACAGGGGAGCTCGCTCACTTTGAGGTGATTCAGGATATGCATTGACTGCCACACGTCTAGCACCTCTACCAAATATCAATCTACTAGCGTGTATGTCTACTTGACAACCTGCTTGCAAAATCCAAGGTCGACCAAGCAATACTTGGTAACTCGGACGCCCTAGGAATTTGATTACCCTAAAGTCCAAGAGGCATTCTATGTTGGCAACTATCATGTGGACTTTAGTAATGCATCCCTTCGGCTGTCTCAGACTATCGTCAGCTGTTTTAAGGATTGTGGAGGCATCTTTCTGAATCACAAGACCCAACCTCTCCATCAATTCAAAAACTCATAATATTAACCAAGAATCCTATGTCAACGATAGCATTATCCTTTAGAATCCCATCAACATAGGATGCAACCCTTGGGCAGTGCTTCTTGGCATGTTCAAACCAATCATCCCCTACCCGCACTATTCCCAAGGGTTCTACGGTATTACTCATATGCAAAACCTTTTTAAATTCTTTGTGTACTCCTAGTGATCACTTGATTAGCTGCAAGAGATTCACGTATGGTTTAACATCGCAAAGGGAGCTTGATAAATCAAATTTGTGATAATTCGCTAAAGCTTGCTTCTCGCACCAAAGGATCCGCTCTTTACGACATTGCACCAGCTTTATTGCCTCTTTTTTAACTTTCACCTTCTTTCTCGACACCTTTTTATCTCTCTTGGCATGAGCCTTGCTCTCTACGGGCTCATCTTGCCTAGGGTTTCCGTCAATAGGTTTTATATTATTTCTGTCACCTTCTCTATTTTTTTGACCTCTTGTTACAGCACGTAGGTTAGAAGCTTCAGTGCCATTAACATGCACAGCCTCGATGAGGCTCACCCCATTGCCACCTGGCAGTTCTTCGATAGTAGCCTTACCCCTTTGGAGTATTTGTTTCGGCCCATCATCATGTTGAAAATTGTTTTCTTGTGCACGATGATTAACAGGCCTTGGTTGCCAACTGCCTTGCTAGAGGGAACTCATTTTGCTCCAGCAGGTGGTCGCTAAATGGCCAGACTTCCCGCAAATGTTGCACTTGACATTTGGGCAATTACGTGGATAATGTTGCCCATCACACCATTTGTAGCTGAATTTAGAGAGTGCACCCTCTTCGAGACGTCGACTCCCGATCAGATTCTGTTGTTTCTTTGAGAAATTAACATCAATGGCTATTTGCCGATACTGTTCAGAGATCATATCCGTGTAGTGCTTCATCATGTCCTTAGCTTTGCTAAGCACATTTGACGAGCTCGACTCATAGTCCTGATCATCTACCAGTTGGTCCCTTGGCTACACAATTTGATTAGACATTGGTTGCATTGGTTTGCTAATCCACATGAACGACGTTAGGGTTCGTTGCTTAGCCTCCCACATTTGGAGGCATCTGACTAGCCATAGGCATAGTCACACTAGATGGAGCTAGCAATAAAGGCACATTCGGTACCACGTACCCTCTCCCATTAGGGTTGGCCATCCCAATCCCTTGGCTTCCACTGCCATTGATCAATTGTGAATTATTTCCCAATGCTAGGCCCATATTGGGATTGATTCAAGAAGCATATGCCACTTGCAATTGGGATTCTATTTCTTGTGCTCGTCTAATGGCAGTGTCTATATCCACCAAGGTGACACTACTCAGCTACACCTAGATGTTAAAATCAAGACCATGCAAGAAGTATTGTAACTGGGCAGTAGGTGGGATAGGGATAGAGGCATCCAATTTACGAAAAACCTCTTTGATCTTCTTGGAAAAGGCTCGTATATCTTCATGCGGTCTTCATGCGGTTCTTGGCATGTCAAATTCAACACGTGCAGCCAATATTGGCCACCCCTCTCAAGGAAAAACTCCCTTCAGAATTATTCATAAAATAAGTCCACAGTGGTTATGGTTCGGACCTCAAGGCCGTGATACCATATAGTTGCCCTTCCCTTCAGGGTCATGTTGAAGAACATCATTAGATGCCCTTCCTCTTGGATGCAGTAGTTAAACATTAGCTTTTGGAACTCCCTTATATGAAGCTCCGCATCCTCTTCCACTAACCCATTAAAAATGGGTAGGGGGAAACCTAAGGCTGGAAAATTCGTCGTTCCCGCAGGGATTGCGATAGGTTGCGCCATGGCAATGATGGAATTTGCTAATGGGATCGGGACATGCAAAGCTGTCACACCACTCGAAGGGGCAGATTAATCGGGAGGGGGGAAGTACTAGAACTTCCACCTCATGATGGACTTTGATTTAGGCTAAGGTTACTATGCCCCCCCCCTCTTGAATAGATTTAGGACTACTCCTTTTAGGAGAATACTGCCTATTGATTTCCGTCCTCCCTCTAGCCCTCTCGACTCTCTCATGTTTTTGGAGTTCGGCTTGACAGATCTCTTCAAAGGACATCAACTAACAAGTAGGTTGCAAAAGATCTGATGTAAGACTGCAAATCAGCCCTCATTCAAGGCATAGCCCACCTCCAAACAGCCAACTCTAGCCCTCCATCGATCCAGGAGTGATCCGGTACCATGCCGGACAAGCATTCTTCAACCGGTTCTCTTCTTGATTCTTCCCATATGAATTACCCCTTGGAAGAGAGAGAGAGAGAGAGAGGAGAGAGAAAGACTAATTTTTGTTCTTCATCTTTAGGCAGCCATTGGAGGAGAGGAGACCGGCAATATGGAGCGTAGACAGGAGGAAGATCATGTATGTAATCAGTTGGGGGAGGGGGTGTTTTAAAGCTCTTGAACCCCCCATCAAGAAATCATCGTGCTCCATCCATGGTGTCTCCCTGCTGCAACTGCGTCAAAAAAATGCCACCCCCCACAAAAATAAAAAATTAAGGGCCCCCAAAGGGAGGCCCAAAAGGTCACAACCATGGCTCCTTTGGCCCTTGGCCTCCCGGGCATCCCCAATTCCCTGTCCGGCATCGGATTTGGCCCCTAATAAATTTTGGAAGTCCATCTTGAAGTCCCGCACTGTCGACAATATTTAGAAATCCATTTTGGCATGCCAAAAATTTATGAAAATTCACCAACCGCCATCCAATAGGTCTTTAAAGCACTTTTGGGCATTGCCGCTTAAAATCATACTGATTGTAGCTGCCGCCTTCAATGAAGTCTATTTTTCCCCTAAAATTTAGATTTGTTGGCTATTTTTAAGCACTTCTCGACATCAAAAATCATCTATCACGCATTCTATCAATCCCATCTATTTTTGCTAGTGATGGTTTTCACCGATAGGGCCCACACATATGCCCAACAATCAAAACCTCTTCAACTCCAAAGACAAACTTTTGTCCAGAAAGAGTTAAATGCCCTCTTCTAGATGCGTCAAAATCTTCTCACAATCCACAATATGATCTGTAACAAACTATCTGCATCCATGAGCATCCATCTCTTCATTCTTTTCATCCACTACACACCCTTTGATTGGAACATCATCCAAGAAGGGCATTGTCAATTGTGGTATAAAATCCCTGAGTACCCTATTCATAGCATTTGTCATGTGTGCCACTGAGTTTGTTGCACCCTGTGGGAGAGTATACATCCATACTAACCCCAAGGGAGTCTTCACGGTTGTGATATCCCTGCTTTCATTGCAAGAAGCTGAAACTAATCATACCCTGAGTAAACATCACCCAAAGAATAGATCGCTCTGCTTGCAAAAGCCTCTACAAATTCATCAACCATAGGACCTGCATCCACATTTCTTTTGGTCACTTTATTGACCGGTTGCATGTATTGAATAAATCTCAAAGCCCCATTCTTTTTGGGCATAATAAACCAAATATTTGAGTACGGGGCAGAAGAGGGATCCAAGATCTTCATGTGAATCTTTTCATTTAGCAAATCCATTAGCTTTGGCAAGTAAGCTTTAGGCACTGGAATAGGCCTCAAGTTCCATGGTACATATGGCACAGTAAATATGACCATAGGAGAGATAACATTTGGATCCACACAACCTATTTCACTTGGCTGAAATGCAAATGTCTTTCCATGCTTAGCCAACATTTGCATAAAACAGTGTCTCTCAATAGACAAAAGAAACCCTTCTGCACCAACTTTCAATTCCTATAATGTTTTAAATGTAAACTGATGACCTGTATCTTTAGGATCTCATAAGCTTGGCTGCCTTGACACTTTTTCATACAAACCCTCACTCTCTAGTGGAAGTGGTAAAGCAATTGGTTTCACCTTTTTTTCAATTGTCTTATACTTTGTCTCCACAAGTGCTTTAGCCCATTGTAATTCTTCCTGTTGAGCAAACAATGCTATAATATCATACATGTCCAAAGAACATTTTGACAACACATTTTTTGCATGTATAGCTGCTGAAATTTTAGTCATAGAGTCATTAATATTCAGCCCATAAAAGATGCATGAAATGCCTTCATTTTCAGCTAACAATCCCAATGCTCTCAGCTCCTTAGTAGCTCGTTTCATAGGTATGTGTTCAGCCTTGCACATAGCTTCCATAGGCTTAAACCAACATGAACTGTTTGCTGTAAATTGAGAATAACAAATAGTAAATACATGCTTCATTCCATCAAGAGGAAAGTACATCCTCTAAACAACACTACTGTAGCCCTGCATTAAATCAGTGCTTAATGAAAATCTAGGTCTTTGAATTCCCTTGCATTTGGAGCCAAAGGAGACTCTCGAAGTGTATCCCAATTTCTAGGATGATTAACACAAATAGTAAGAAATTGGATTGCTTTCTTCCCATCCTTGCTTTTGACTCTTGTATAAGCAGAACCATCATCAATCATCTTTGTTTCCATACACACTCCTGTAATATAGGGCTGTCCCAAAATCACTGCATATGAGGAATTATCTCGCAAAAAGAAGTGTTGCTCTTTTTGTACATCACCAATTGCCACTTTTACATTAGGACATGTAGCATAAAGCTCTCCCAAAGAATTATTTTCAATCCTCATACGCCAACCATGATCAGTGTCTACAGGCCATGCACCATTTTCATACAATCCATGCTCAATGACATTTATCTCAGACCCATGGTCAAGTACAACACAAGGAGTTTCACGTTTCCCTATTTTCACTACCGTTTGAGTGGTAGCCCTAGCCCAATGATTTCATATGTAGTGACTTCGAGGAATAAATCCTAGAGTCTCTTCCCCATATTGTTGCATCTGCCTTACTCCACCATGCAGATTGCTACAAGACAATGCATTTTCAGCCACTTTCTTCTCTTTTCCAAATGCTTCCCATTGATTAGTAGCATCTTTCATAGATAATCCAATACTTACTTCATGCTCATATTTAGCCTAAATACCCAACAAACTAGTTTCCTCTCCAAATTGTAGCAATGCACTAGTGGTATCACCAAGAAACTGACACTTCCTCTTAATTATGTCAATGATCTCATCATGAAATTCTTGCTTGGCAATGCCAAGCACCTCTCCCAACGTAAATTCCTCCTAATTGTTTAAGATCCATTCTTCAAGAACCTTCTTAAGATCTATGGATGTCTCAATGTCAGATTGCAACTTATATCCTAGTTGCTTGCCCTTCTTTTTGCCCTCTTGTTTGTTATCCTATTTTTGCTCATGACTGACCTCTTCCATAACATGCTCGAGAGGTGGCTGATTTGGAGCTTTAGGCCGATCCACACTTCTTCTTGTCATTATTTTAGATGTCCCTGGATTATCTTAATCTCTTTTTCATTTTTCTTCCACAAGTACATCCGTGTTTTGTACCTTTGCTAAATATGCATACACTAAATATGCATCTATCGGTGATTCCCAACCAGTTATGCCACGAATGTCTTGCCATGCATGAGACATTTCACTATCAGTGACCTTTCTCTTTTCAACTGCATGTAAAGGATGTGTCCATATTTCAGCCTTTGGACCAACCATCACTTGGTCATGCATTCTATCCAACTGTAGACCAAAAGTAGAAGCATGTACCACCGCATAAGCATTTCGAACTGCCAAGTCTTCCAACAACTTTTGCATACCTCCCTTTCCAAAATTCAAAGCAAGAGGAAATCCCATTTCTTGTGCATGGATCTTCCTATCTTTCCAAAAGATGAGCTGTCATGCCAAGGCCTCCTAATAGGCATCATAATCCTTTCTCTCATGCTACAAACTATCACACCACATACATCTTTTTCCTAGCTTTGAGGCTGTTGCATGTCCCCTTTCCTCTTATCCTTTTTCATCCAATTTTGCAACCTTCAGTTGAAGATCCTGCATGCCTTTGACCAATTCATCCAAGACATCTTCCTTAACAAAGGGAACAATAGTAGGTATATCCATAGGGTTAGCCACAGAAGTAGGTGGCTTATTGGATACATCAACTATCTTGCTTGTAATAGTGGGAAAGCTAGAGACATGCAATCTTTCTCTTCTTCTATGCTTCTTCACAAGTGCAGTAACAGCTTCTTTGACATGTCTCCACTCTATTTTTAGACGTGTCTCTGTAGCCTAATCCTCAGCCTGAATCCTCTAGCAAATCATCAAGCTTCTCTTGAAGCTTAGGATCAGCTGCCTGTAGAAACAATTCAATTTTCTAACTTGCAAGAGCTTGCTGTTCTGCAAGATGCAACTGCTCAAATTGACTTTCAATTTCTTTTAACAATTCTATAGCCACAATACCCTTATTGGGTTGTAACACCCACTCTTGAAAAGTCTTGTGCGTAATCAAAGTGGTATCTTCAATATAAAACTCTTCCCTTAGTGTCTTCTTGAAGGCTACTCAGTCAGCATCTTGCATGTAAAATTTAGTAATTTGCGCTTTCAGTTCATGTACAATAACATGTACAAAATACCGACTCCATGCAAGTTGAGCCACCCCAAAGAATTCCATCTTTTGAGCATCGGTATGTACGTATGCAGATACATTCCTGCCATTGAATAACTTCACCTCACGCTCAATTGCTTGCAAAGCATTCATCACAACACTTTCTACTTGAGCAGAAGCTTGCATCACCTGTTGTTGTTGTTGTTGTTGTTGCATAAGCATATTCATATTTTGCACCAGTTGTTGCACTAGAGATTTTGTTCAAAGGTTCTCCCATCTTTTATTTTCTTTTTTTGATGACGTTTCACATCCGGTTCACCAATGTCGGAGGGGTTTTTGTCGAAAGGTCAAATCCACCGGGGTTCAGAGGTAAAAGGAAGTAGAGATAGGAGATGGAAGAGAAGATAAAGAATACACAAGAGGTAAACACAATAATGACAAAGCATAATGAATCAAATCAATATGTATTGACAGAACCTGAAATCCTTTGTCTGGCACTACTCAAAAGCACTCTCCAGACATTAGATCTCATGGAGCTCCCTCGTAGAACAAAAAAATGGGGGATCGAAAATAACAGCTCCTTCTCTATTGTCGGAACCCAAATCTGATGGGTCCGTTGGCTCTAGAAGGGGGGTAAAACTCTAGGACACTTGGTCACGAATCTCCCAGATCACCTCTTCTTCCTCTTCCAGTTCAAACTGCAGTTTTCAACCTGTCAACAACAATCGTGACGCGCACGATTTCATCAATTTGTCTTTTCTATGAAAATTCCATAACTGGCTGAAAAAGCAACTTGCTTTTTGCATGCCATCCTAATCTAGAAGCCTTTTTAACTTTTTCATTTTTTAACAATAAATAATATAAAAAATAGGCTAACACTATATGCTTTTTCACACAGTGTCTGCATAGCATCACGACAGCGTACAACTTCTAAGCATAATTTGGGTTAGAACACACTCCATTGAGTTGAAAGTCGGTACATAAAAAAGATGATACTCTTTTGAAGAAAAAGGGAGACCTCGGTTTTTTCTCTCAAGGAAAGATTTCTCCTACTTTGAGCTCCATGACCTATGTTTGGATTTTATTCAAGCAAACTTTTTTGAGCTTGGATTTCTTTGGTTTAAAGCATACATTTTGTTTGAGATAGTCGTGCCCTTGAGAATAAGGGGAGCCATTTATCACAAGACTTTATAGATTTTGGTTTTCACCTTCTTCGGTTTTGAAATCTGTAGAGAATGTATAGCTATCACTTCATTTGTTAGAATCAAATCAGGAAGGTGGGATGCTTTTCTAGACAATTGTTTAGATAGCCAAAATTATAATAGCTAGATAGCATTTCACATTGCAGTCTATGAGGGTTCTATAAGGAGATAGTAGATTCATTTTGTGGTGTTTCCAAAAGCTAATGTGGAAGCTATTGATAAGGGTGGAGATCCATCCGTTTCCTTTGCATTTGCATATGGAACATTGGATTATTTAAATGTTATATTAAAGAAACATGCAGACGATAATGCCCAATTCTCCATGTTGGATATAGTTATAAAGAATATGTATTACACAAATGAGATGATATATTTTTTGGAGAGAAGCTTGCCTACGTGCTAAAGACATGGATAGAGTCACTATTTTGAAGCCAAACTTATAGCATTTTTGAATGATGAAGGGTTTGATCAAGGTGTGAATGTCATTCTTTTAATTTTTGGGAACTAGCATGATTATGGAAGCATTGACTCACTAAAGGCAATCTTCAAGAAACAGCCATAAGGCAACAATAGTTGGAAAAGTGTGTTTATATGTGAATTATAGCATGTTTGGAAAGTCACCTTGATCCTAGCAGTCAAAGCTATCCTTTGATTTAGAATTATGGTTCCATGGATGTCATAATTGAAGGATTAGTTTTTTCCATTATCCCACAATAATGGCCACAATGATGGAGTTAGTGTGGCAAGTGCGGATGGTCAGCTTGGGTGAAAACCAAGACCTCTCAATAGTAATTAATACAAGGTGATAGACATGTCAAGCAACGTACGTTATTAATTGGCTATGAGGATGGAGCCCCAAAAGAAACACCAAGAAATAGTATTTCTATTGCAAGAAAATATATCTTGTAACATTAGCAAGCTTTTGTTTCATTCTTTAGAGAACCACAACAAGGAAAGAACACCATGAGCAAGAAACCTTCACACAGCACCATAGAAACAATCTCTCACGGTTTTAACTTCAACAAAATTGATCATGCTCTTCATATTCTTCATATAATTCATCAACCAATAAAGAGAACACAAGAGAAACACCACTTTGAATGGAGATAACATCACATATGATTCATCTTCATTGTCTTCATAGTTTTCTCTCACAATCTCTCATATGTAGATACATTGTTTGACATAGGATTGGCTATCTCTAACTCTGTCTCTCTCTATCCATCAATTGTACATCATCTCCTCAATACAATACTCAATAATCACTCATAATAATAATTTTTTGGTCGTGGATGCCCCTTCCAAAGGGAGTGTCTGATTTGAAAGGTCACCAAAGCCACTACGGTGACTCTTCATAGCTCATCACTGTCACTTCACTCCAATCTTCTCTTGCGTCTTCAGCAGTTGGTTTTTCCACTTCCTTGAGCTCTTTTGAACTTGAATTCACCTCTTTCCAAGGATAGAAAACTTTTGCAAATTCACTATACATTCCATAGAACACTTATAGAGGCATACAAAACAGAATAGAACAGAATAGGAATATAGGCTCTACAGAAGCTCAACAGAGGGTTACAAAAGGTCAACAGAAAACATCATAACCTCATAACTGATACTAAAACCATTCCAAACTATCAAAAACCATTCAATGAGCTTTCAAACATTCTCAAGTTCCATTAATCATTACTCCATCCTTCATACCAATGAAAATCATAACAAAACAGAAGCTAAATAGAACCAATCAAAACCTCAACAGAACCTATCAAAACATCATAGAGCCTCGTATCTCTACTAAAAATCTTCATGAGCTTCCAAAAAAGAATCAATCTCATCCAAAAAACTATGAAACACTTTTAAAACAACTAAACATCATTCAAAATCTATCAAAAATCAACCATTTAGACCTCAAAAACAACAAAAATCAACCAAAAAACCAAGTCATTTCAGCATTCAACATATCCTCACACTTAATAAGGGAGCATCCTCGCGACGTAGGAAAAAGGGAATACAATTTCATTAAAGATCTCAACTCGATCTTCTTTAACATCTTCAATAAACCACCCAACCACGACCCCAACTTATCACCTGCATCTAATAAAGAATACAACGAAAGGAAAACACATTTATCCCATTAACATCTCTTATAAACAATAGCAAACCATAACAAATTCGTAAAGGATATAAGAGGTTCTGCATCTTTGCCTCTTAAACTTTCCATCCATCATCACCATCATTGCAAATAGTTGAAAAGAGAGCTCTCGAACAAATCCAATATTCAACCACCGCGAACTCATCACAAAGAATTTAACACAACACGAACACAAAACAACCATCTGAATGGCACCTCCAAAAGAAAGATATAGAATTATGAATCATAAAAGATACATTCAGAGGTATCATTGAAGATGACTCCTCTTGAAGGCTTGATGATTACAAAAATGATCCATGGATAAGGATTCAACTACAAAAGTGTTTGGAGGATTCTAGAAGAATTGAAGGCATCACATCCTTTCTAATAAAACAAGGTATTTGCTAGGTAGACAAAGGGCATGAAAATATAGTACATCCACTTGTTGCGAATCAATATTCACATTGGCATTCATACATAACTTTGGAATGGCCTTTGATCATTATGTGAATGCCTATGCATATATGCTAGGTACTAAGAAAAGTGAACTGTCAATCTCACTGAAGGATCTAGAGATTGTGAATGTTGTTGGGCAAAATGGAGATAATTTTGGTACGCTTGACTAGCATTCATCCACTCCCCTGGAATTAATGGCCAATTAATCTGCGGTCCAATAAGATCAGCTGAAATCTATCCTCTTCTTCTTGGAATCTTCGAATCAAACCCTTCATATTCACTAACGGACTGAGGGGGCTGAGAAATAGAAGTGGTAGAAGATGGAAGAGGAACTGATACAAGAGAATGAAGAGATGGGTAGGAAAAATCATAAAATGAGGAATAAGCTAAAGAAGGATTAGTTGAGAATTTAGGCGAATCGGTTAAGAAAGGTGTTGATTAATTGATAAGTAGGAAAAGTGGAAGGAATATGTATAGATGGGGAAGGACTAGACGAAGAAGGGGAAAATACTCGATCTTCAATGAAAGAACAATAAGTAAAAATTGGAATTTGAGGAGCACCTTGAGGTTGGAAAAGGAGAGGTAAAACAACTGTTGAGTTGGATTTATAAAGGGAAAAATAAGCATCATACCAATGGGCCATTTTTTGATAATAGGATAATCTAGGAATGGATGGACCTAAAGGGATCTATGATGATAGGCATCAAAGAATGAAGTATCAAATGGGGGTTGTTTAGAAATCTAGGCTAAAAGATCCACCCTCAATTGATTAATGTTATGCACATGAGTAGAGGCTTTGTTCTGTCTTTGGTTCAGGACTATAGAATCAATCATTGTATACCATGAAATGTCAAGGAAAGTAGCCACTATGGAAGAATAACATTGGAACATTTCATCTATCCTCAACTCCAAATGCCGGACATACAAAGAAGCCTGTAGGACTACATCCCCGACACACCAAGCAAGATCTTCTTTGACAAATCACCTCTCAAATACATATATGGAAAAAGCATAGTATCCGAAATCACAAAGTATTCAAAGACCATTTGGACTACTTCTGTCAATAAGTCAAAAGACCAAGCTCCACTCCATCCGTCATCTGAAAGAGGTAGATCCATCGTTAAGAGCTTAATATAGAAGGCAAACTTCTGTTGCTGATAATGGATGCAAGAGGAATGATTTGAAGGAACATATTCTTGATACTACTCAAAAGAAGACCATAATAAATCCATTCGAGACCACAATCTTTCCATCTTGGCATGAAACAAGGGATATAATGTAGCTTGTCTTTGAAGAACTGCTAAGTCTGCAGGGGGACCAAGTAGAAACTAGCTTCCCAGGTGGATTTAAACTTCTCTGCTTGGGCAGCTACTACTGCCTTCATCTATTCACCCTCCTTCTGGAACCTATCCCTCTCCTCTATTACAGTAACAAGTTGAGACCTAGCTTCTGCCAACGAAGCTTTCAACATAGAGATTGTCAAGATTGTGGGAGAGAAGGAAGGAGTCTCACTTGTAGCTTTCTTGCTTGCACAATGGAGGAATACACACAGAGGTGGAGGCTGAAAACAGTTTTTCTCTTCTTAGTTTGTGTAAGCCAAAAGAACTCAAGTACAAAGAAATAGAAGAACCCTATATATGGGTCTCAAACCAAACTCAACTAACTAAGGTGGCATACTAACTAAGCCACGAACTAGAGTAGATAAGGATAGCTGTCATCTAGCTATTATTCATGGGCGGTGTACCAACCGCATCTACAACTGACAAGTCGGTGACATAAATGCACAACGGTCACCCTAGCATATCACGAGTGGAGCTCGATATCTCAACACTCCCCCTCGAGCTCAATCCCAATTCCTGCACACCAAGTAGGTCTCTGAACTTGCGCAGCTTCTCTGCGCCCAATGCCTTCGTGAATATGTCAGCTAGCTGATCCTCTGTGCTGACATAAACTAGCTCAATAAGACCTAGTAAAACCCTCTCCCGCACATAGTGATAATGCACCTCAATGTGCTTTGTTCTAGCATGATAGACTAGGTTATTTTCCAAGTGTATACTACTCATGTTGTCACAATAAATGACAACTGGCCCATCTGTAGGCTGATGCATATCATAAAGTAGCTTATGCAACCAAGCTACCTCACATGCAGCCATTGCTGCGCCCCTGTACTCAGCCTCTATGCTGGACAAGGCAAATGTAGGCAGTTTCTTACTGCTCCAAGTGACTGCAACACTCCCAAAAGAGAACACATATCCACTGGTAGATCGTCTATCAGAAATGCTACCAGCCCAATCAGCATCTGTGTATCCATGCAACTGTATCTGAACCCCAGTCTCATAAAATAGTCCATACTGCAATGTGGACTTCACATACCTGACTATGTGTCTAGCCGCATCCAAATGCGGTTTCCTTGGAGCCTGCATAAACTAACTTACCAATCCAACAGCATAGCTCAAATCTGGCCTGGTAATAGTCATATAAATCAAGCTTCCTACTATGCATCTGTACATAGTAGGGTCTTCCAGAAGCTCACCTGCATCTGCGCTCAGCTTCACATTCTGCTCCAAAGAAACTGAAATAGGCTTACAGCCTGTCATCCCATATTTGGACAGCATGTCCAATCCATACTGCCTCTGCAAGAGATGTATCCCACTTGGTGATCTAATCACCTCAATGCCCAAGAAATAACGCAGCTCTCCCAAATCCTTCATCTCAAACTTCTGCTTCAATAGCATTTTCACATGAAGGATATCTTCATCATTGTTACCTGTCATAATCAAATCATCAACATAAATGACAAGTAGCATAATACATTTCTCTGTTTTTCTCACATAAAGTGAGAAATCTGCCTTGGAAATCTGAAAGCCAATAGTGACAAGATATTGTCCTATCTTGTCAGACCATGCTCTAGGTGCTTGCTTCAAGCCATACAAGGCTTTCTTAAACCTGCAAACAAACTCAAGATGAATAGCATGCACAAAAACTGGTGGCTGCTCCATATAGACCTCTTCTTGCAAATCACCATGCAAGAAGGCATTCTTTACATCCATCTGATGTAAAGACCATCCCTTTGATGCAACCATAGCAATGACTGCTCTTACGGTTGCCATCCTTACAACCGGACTGAATGTTTCTTCATAGTCAATGCCATATGTTTGTGCATACCCCTTGACTACTAATCTTGCCTTGTATCTGTTCACAGAACCATCTGCATTGTGCTTCACCTTATAAACCCACTTACATCCAATTTCATTCTTACCTTTAGGCAAAGGTACCAACTCCCATGTAGCATTTGCTTCCAAGGTATCCATTTCTTCATCCATGGCTTTCTCCCATTTTTCTTTTCCCATGGCTTGCTCAAAAGAAGTGGGTTCTGGTTCCTGTATCACTTTAACCATATATGCATAGTGAATGGCTGTAAATCCATCATATTTCAACCTATCCACAGGATACCTAGCTTTGGTAGACCTGTGCAAAGTGGGTTCACTTCCAAGTGCTCTCAAAACATCCCTGGTCTTCCTTACTCCAGGTGTAACAATAGAAGGAATACCCAACTCATCATCAATGCTCTGTTCTGAGCCACTAGATTCACCATCCACATAAGAGTGACCTGCATTCACATCAAACATGGGCTGATCTACCCTCTCTTTTCCTTTTCTTGAAACCTGCATACCACTATTTGCATTATTTTGAGGAGATTCTCCTGATCTCAATCTGCCTGTCCATGGTGAAGAATATGAACCACTGCTAGAGGACACTCCAGGTCCACTAATATTTTGTGACTACTGCTGTGAATTCTGTGCAGCATTACCATTTTGTGCATCTACATCATCAATCACATTTACTGGTTTATACTAGCTACTCATCTCATCAAAAACAACATCTGTGCTCACTGTAAACTTACAAGTAGAAGGGTTATAGCATCTATACTCTTTCTGCTGTGCAGAGAGTAACCAATAAAGATGCACTTCTCAGCTTTTGGATCCAACTTGGATCTCAACTCATCTGGCACATGAACATAGGCAATGCAACAAAAAATTTTCAAATGAGAAATATCTGGTTTCCTACCAGTATACCTCTCCTCTGGAGTCATCCCATGTATTGCTGCAGTGGGAGTCTTGTTCATTATGTAGACTGCTGTAGCAACTGCCTCAGCCCAATAAAAATCTGGCAGGTCTTTTTCATTGAGCATGGCATGAGATACCTCTCCAATATGCATGTTTCTCCTTTCTGCAATTCCATTTTGTTGTGGGGTATGACTGCATGAATATTGCTGCTTTATGCCATGCTCCTGCAAGAACCTTGCAAACTCATTTGAGAGGTACTCACCCCCTCCATCTGACCTTAGGCATTTTATTTGCAGGCCTGTTTCTTTTTCAGCCATAGCTTTAAGAGTTTTGAAATGCCCAAAAACTTCACTTTTCTTTTTCATAAAATACACCCAAACTTTTCTGCTATAGTCATCAATAAAAGTGACAAAATAATGACAGCCTCCAAGAGATGCAGCTTTAGTAGTCCACACATCAGAGTGGATTAATTCCAATGACTTCTTACTCTCTTGAACATGTCTAGGAAATGGTTTCCTTGCCTGTTTTCCAAACTGACAGGCTTCACATACCTTATGTATTTCTACAACCTTGAATTTTGGCAATCCTGCAACAATATTTTGGGCCTGCATTGATTTAAGTCTATGTACATTAACATGACCAATGCGTTTATGCCAGATATCAATATCTGCAACTACACCGGTCCCATGTGCAAACATTGCTGCACTCAATTCAAACATGTTTGCTTCCAACGTAAACATTCTGCCCTTCTTCTTTCCTTTTGCTATCAAGCAACCTTTATTTTTCATATCCTCAACAAAGCATCCATGAGGATTAAATCTGGCCTGCAAGCCCTGCTCAACCATTTGACCAACAGAAACCAGATTCTTGGTGATATTCGGGACATGAAATACATCGAACATGTATCTCTTTTTCCCATCCTACATAAACAAAGGAATTTTTCCAATCTGCACAATAGGATGTGCAGTATCATCACCAGTCTCCACAAATCCTGGTTTTTCCATTTTCCTTGCATCCTTCATCCATTCTGCATGACCTATCATGTGGTTTGATGCACCTGAGTCAACATACCATACATCCTTGCTTTCTTCTGCACTTGTCACAGAATTGTTCATGTGCTGCACCATAAACAAATGCTCATTTTTGTCATCACCCTGTCTACTAGAAGATGCATAATTTCCTTATTGCAATTTTCCATTCATGATGTCATTCTGCTTTTTATAGCAGTCCTTAGCCATATGACCCATTTTACCACAGTAGTAGCATTCAACATTGCTGTTTGCATTTTGGCATCTTTACCATCCACCACGACCTCTTTGGCTCCCCCTGCCTCTAGAGTTACCACGTCCTCCTCCATAGGACTGGTTTTCTTGAGTTTGCTGCATATTCTGATTTCTACCACGGCCTCCTCTACCTGTGCCTCTACCTCTTCCAGCATTTGAGTAGAAGACAGCTTCTTTTGAAGTTCCTCCTAAAGAAGATGCACCACCATTTCTCTGCTCCTCAGAAATTAGAAGAGCAATCAACTCCTCAAAATCAGGAAATCTTTCACGGACGGAAATGGATGTTCGGAACTGTGCATAATCCTTTCCTAGACCATTCAAGGTGAGAAACTAAATCATCATCTTCCACTGGCGGCCCAATGGAAGTAAGTGCAACTGCAATCTTCTTCACCTTCATGTGGTAGTCATTATGCTCATATTTTCTCTTTGCACATTATGCAACTCTTGCTTGAGCTGCATTTTCCTGGCTTGCGTATTTTTGCTATACATTTTTGACAAAGTATCCCATGCCTTCTTTGGCGTACTTGCATCTTGAATATGCACAATCATAGAGTCTGAAATACTGATAGACAGCCAGTACATAATTTCCTGGCTCTCTTATGCCATGCTTTAAATGCCTGCATTTGCTGTTGATTGGGAACATCAAGAAGAACTGGTTCTTCTTCATTTTCTACAACAAATTCCCAATATCCTTTTTCCATAAGGAAATTCGTCATTCTAAACTTCCATGCTTGGAAGTTGTTCTTGTCAAGCTTTTCAGTTACAATCTGTGAAAGAGAATCAGATGCCATTACAGAACACTACAAAAAATTATGTCACTGCAAAAAACACAGCTTCACCCTCACAAGGGTAAATCTGCAAAACTGGTGAAAGTGGTATTTGACCACACAGTTACTTCCTAGTGACGATTTTGCATAAACAGGAACCAAGGATGATTCTATAACCCCCAACATCTCTGCACACAAGCATACGATGCAATTTCTGTGGTAACTTTTCACCGACCTGTAGAACAGTGGTCGCACAGCATAAAATAGGGCCTTTTCCTAAGTGCGTGTAGAAAACTTCCGCCTCCAAAACAGGCCCCGAAATGGCCTCAAATAAAAAAAACAGGGTCACCAAGGGCTAGAGGCCTCTCCCGTAGCATGTACTGCCCTCTTGCTTCACCGCGAAGGGCGTCTCAACCTGAGACAATACACTCCTGCAATTTTCGGCTGTGCTACCTACAGAGATCTGCTCCCAAAACAGAAGAATGAAAGCAACACTGGTCCTCTTACCAGAACACTGCGAACTTGGCTTGCTTTCTTGAGCTCCTTACCACGAACAAGGCTCTGATACCATGTCAAGATTGTGGGAGATAAGGAAGGAGTCTCACTTGTAGCTTTCTTGCTTGCACAATGGAGGAATACACACAGAGGTGGAGGCTGAAAACAGTTTTTCTCTTCTTAGTTTGTGTAAGCCAAAATAACTCAAGTACAAAGAAATAGAAAAACCCTATATATGGGTCTCAAACCAAACTCAACTAACTAAGGTGGCATACTAACTAAGCCACGAACTAGAGTAGATAAGGATAGCTGTCATCTAGCTATTATTCATGGGTGGTGTACCAACCGCATCTACAACTGACAAGTCGGTGACATAAATGCACAACGGTCACCCTGGGATATCATGAGTGGAGCTCGATATCTCAACAGAGATTTCATCTATCTGAGTATCCATGAGCTTAGTCTGCCGCTCCATTCGGGTACAAATGTCAAAAAATTTATCATGAGCAGAGGCTAACTTAGTATTGGCCTTATTCAGCTCCTCCTTAGATTGTTGAACTTCTTCATAAAATGAAGAATAAAGATGTTGTATACATGCAGTAATTGAAAGTTCAATGGAACTCTAGATATCCTTGCACAAAAAAGGAATGGCATCTCCCATTATTAGGCGGTGCACAGAAGGAATAGTAATGTCCAACATCCCATCTCTATGGGCTCTAAAAAGATTTGGCATATGAAAGAAAGTAGGCAATGTGCTACAATATTGAGTAGGAATGGTAATGGGAACTGGAGGAGAAGGAACTAGCATTGATTCAACCACTCTCTTAAGGTGTTTTCTCTACAGGACTAACAGAGGGGGAGAATCATCATCCTCAATGATCACATTAGCATCTTCATTAGAAGGAGGAGGAACTTTGGGAGGATCAATTGGAGGTAAAGGGACTTCCTTAGCAGGAGAAGCATGTGTCAGGAAGGCATGAAGGTAAGACCCAAAGGTAACATTAGTCACATTTCCTTGAGTAACTCATACAAAATGTTGATCCATCTTGGACAGGAGGTAGGTACTCCAATTCATAATGATGCATTTCAAATCCATACGGGAAGCTCTGAATAACTCCTTGGAGAGGTAATGAGATGGGGTTTTGAAAAACATGTCCTGAAGAAATTAGCATGTCTGCTTTCAGAGGGGATTGGAAATCATGGAGAAACTGACCCCTGACATGGTAATAACCTTCTTCGGATCCAGAACATCTTGATTCTGCTTTTGCAATAGCTTCAAAATATCCTCATTGGAAAACAACTGACGGGCAGTAGGGATAGACTCCCCGCGATATGGAAGACAACGAGCCTTGCCCAGACTCTTAGGTGTCAGAAGAATAGTAATACCATGAACAGAACCAGACCTCTTACTATAAGAGGCCAGAAAGTGATCACAGAGGGTAGGATCATCTCGAACTAGCAGTAAGGAAAGACCTACAAATTTGTATAAGCCCACTTTAGCGACAAGGTCCAAATCTAGTAATAAGGAGTAATCATGCGATACTAGAGGGACATACTGGATTGGGGGAGGGGTACGAGGTACCATTTAGATGGTTTTACACACACACACACCACATACACAGACAATCACACTGAATGCCTGCAAAACAATAGGATAACCATAAATAAAAGATCAACCAAAATAGATACACACAAATGTGAATGATTGACTAACCACCCCAAGCATCCCACATCGTTTTTAAAAAAATTCGGCATGACCTCTATACATATGCGACTGAAAGCTTCATGTGATGCAATACAATCAGACCCCCTGGATCCTCGTATCAAGTAGAAAAGAAAACTACATACCGTCCCCTTAATCATGTTATAGCAACCAAACCATAATACAACAACAACCCACACAGGACATGACTAGAACTTCTATAATCACGTTTAACAATAGAAACAACTCGAAGGACTACACGTGCCCATCCCACGAAGCACATTTATTGAAAATGGAAAAAAGTATAGTGAAGGAAATTAGTTCAATAAATGGTTCATTTTAAGACATTATTAAAAAATGGATAAAATTTTATTAGGTATTAAATATTTTAAAAAAATGATGGTTCTTTCTTAAAATTTAATTACAAATTATTAGGGTAAAAGGATACTTTAAACGAAACTCGGACTTCGCTTCCTAGACTAAGGTCTCTAAATGCAGATTCATTCATTAGAAATTAATGGTGTCTGAAGCGTTTTTTTGCTAGCGCATGCTTTTTGTGATAGCTGGTTCATTTTTAATTAAAAATATATGTGTCTATAGCGCACGAAGTACATGCTAAGTAAACGACGGGTTGATTTTTATTTATTAGAAAAATGTGTGTTTGGCGCGAGCGCACGTGGAAAAGTGTGTGATTAAAGTTCCTTTTAACAATTAATCATGGTTTTGGGATAACAAAAAATATAAAATTATAAAAATAAATACCTGCAAGGGTGTGTACGCAATAAAACTAAATGCACACGTATCAATCTCAAGATGCAAGTGAGTCCCAAACTACAAAGGCCACTAACTAGAAAAGATGTAACAGAGTAAGCGTACAAAAATCAAAACCAACACCTCATTTAAAAAAAATATCAAGTCAAGGTTAGTGTAAGTGTATTTGGTTTGCTTTGTCATTGTTAGTTTTTTTCTAAATAAAAGTCATATATATATATATATATATATATATATATATATATATATATATATATATATATATATATATATATATATAGTTTTTTAATTGTGGTTAAGTGGCGATATTTCAGCTGAAAACATGGTGTTGGGAGATGCTGGTGTGAATCCAATATAGGGGAACTTTTTGAGTGTGGATTGATTTTTTTCTTTTGCAAAATTTCTTAAATTGGTCACATGAATAAATTTCGAATTTTAATGTTGAGGTTTCAATAATTGACCATGAGTAAAATCTAAACCATCAAGTTTCAATAAAATTTTTGAATTTATCCAAAAATTTTCAACTTATTTTTGAAATTTAAAATGATTTTTTCATGAATTTAGATATTTAATTAGCATGTTTGCCTTAAAATAATAGTTTGACCATTTTGCAAATAATTTTCAACATGTGAAACAATCCAAAAATATTCAAATGAGCTCATGGTATTTTTTGAGTTTTTTTTTCAAAATTATTTTTAATTATAATTGATTTTTAATAAATTTATTCAATTTTCAATGGATTTTGAAGGATTTTGAATATTTGTAATTTTTTGTAATTAATTTTCTACATTGAGACCAAGAAAATAATCCAAAATTTTTCAAATTTGACAAAGAAAATTTCAACTATTTTTCTATTTTTTAAAATTAAATTTATATAATTTTTTTAGGATTTTTAGGTGTTTTCTCGGGTTTTTATTGGGTTTTGAAAGAAAAAATAGATACTGGGGTCTGTTTATGAATAGCTAGCTACATGAAAATGACTGAGCACACACCATCACATGAATAAATCCGGATGCGCATCCTCGCGCTCTAACAATGCATGAGCACGACACGACACACCTGAAACACGTAGGGCAGGAGTGGGGGCCATAGGGAGGTGGGTTTGGTTTTTGGTTTTTTTGTTTGTTAATGGGTTTCTGCTATGGGACTGTTGTAGGTTGGGGGGGTGGTAGGAAAGGGTGCGGTGGGAGAGGTGGGGGATTTTGCGGGTGTGGACGGGGAAGGGTGGGAAGGGGGGGCTTAGGTGGGGTGAGGGGGAATGAGGGGTTTCATATGGGGGTGGGGGGAATGGGAGTGGTGGGGGGAAGGGAGGCTTGGGGGTGGGTAATGGGGTAATGGGGGTAATGGGGGGAATGGGGGGAATGGGGGTGGTGGCGACGACACCTGGGGGTGGGTGGACAATGTTTGGTGGGAGTGGTGGCTCACACTAGTGTGGCAGCGTCGTACTCTAAGGTAGCCGGCAGGCAACAAGACCTGTGGCGGCGGGGTGGAGATGAGCAAGGAGGAGAAGAAGGAGAAGAAGGAGGAGGAGGAGGAGAAGAAGAAGGAGAAGAAGAAGAAGGAGAAGAATAAGGAGGAGGAGGAGGAGAAGAAGAAGAAGAAGGAGAAGTAGGGAGAGAGGGAAGAAAGAGAGAGAGAAAGAAAGAAAGAAAGAGGGAAAAGAAGAAGAGAGAGGAGGGAAAATGGGAGGTGGGGGGATGTGGGTAGTTAGGGGAGGTGGGTAATTTTTTTAATTTGTTTAAATTAAAGGCTTAAAAGTGTTTTTTTTGTTTTAAACCAAAGAAGAAAAGACAAGCGACCCTCCCTCGTCCCGCACAATTCCATGGGCGGGGGGTAAAAACTTGTGTTGCCAGGAACAAAAGAGGGTGTGGCCATGCGTAGGGATGGAGGATGGTAGAACAGACGTTGCATGGGCATAAAAAAAAGGGGGCGTTCACACGCAAACCCGCGTAGCATGGGGGCATAATATTAAACAAAAATTAATTTTGAAAATTTCGTCCATTGGAATGAAGTGCTAAGAAAAGGAAAATCTTCCAAGATGATGTGTTGGACCGACCTACCATGCCAGAACGAGGTTCCGACAGGGATAGGACGTGTTCACATGAAGAAAACACTAAAAAATGCACCCAAAATAGGATGTAAGAATTAATACGAAGGGATATGGAGGTCGAAACCTGGGAAGATAAAAAGGAAAAAGGTCCGCAATGAGGTGTTGGACTGGATGGATAAGTGAAAATGCAGTTTTGGGGGAGGTAAAGTGCGTTTGCATGGGAAAAATAATAAAAACGCACACGCAATGGGACTCAAAAATTAATTATAGAAGATTCGTGCATCAAAACATAAGGCAATAAAAATGAAAAATGTGAGGACAAGTGTGGGTGATAGGTCTATTAGGTCAGAATGCGATTCCAATGACATTAGGGGGACATTAAATTAATAACGAACAAACCCTACCTCGAAACGACTGGACGTAAAAATAAAAAAGTCTAATGGAAGGTATAGGTTAGATTGTCACATCCGTTGGTTGTTTCAAAGCAAAAAATGTGCATTCACATGGAAAAACGTCAAATTTACCTAAAATGCTTCAAAAATTACTAACTTTTGAACCGTTGATCAGAATAGCAGGATGTAAAAATGAAAAGTGTACCATTTAAAGGGGAAAAGAGGGTCATAAGGCTCGATGTGGGTTCCCGTGAACATAGGGTGCATTCACATGGAAAAACATCAAATCAAGGGATAAAGGAAAACAGAGAAGGAACCGCCATAGGAAAGGGGTAAAGAAGGATGGGTGGGTGGGGAAGGGACCCATCAGGGTAAAATTAGGTCATGGTATAGATGCATGATGAGAATCGGGATTTTCATAAGGGTATGCATCGTAGACGCGTAGGGACGCATCCCCACACCTTAAGACCTTAACGGGAAGGGTGAATCGAGCACAGGGACCTAGGACTCCACATTAGACCAAGTGCTGATGTCCCCACACTTAGAACATGAGCATCACTAATAAATAAAGGGTGTGGAAAAACTTGGCCCATGTTCCCAAGAAGTGAAATCAATTGTCGATGTCACATACGGTGTCATAGTTGATTGTAGGAGGTACCAAAGTGTCTTCATAGCACACGTCCAACATGACAGGGACCACGCAAGAGCACCAAGGGAGTTCACATCCCCATCCAGTTAGATTGAACACTCACAATGCTCTAGGTTTGTTGATGATGATCAACTTCATTTGGTTAATGGTGTCTGCTTGGATTTGTTGATGAAGAGAAATATTTAGGGAGGTAGCAAACAAGTCCGGTGCTTGGATTGCATGTTGGAAACTTAGTCTGTTGTAGGAATCAGAAGCACTGATGAGGTTACAAAATTCAGTGCACCAAGGGAGGCGGCTCGAAAACTTCTTTTGGAAGGGTTCAACTAGAGATTTAGTGATCTTGGACTGTAGGGTGTTACCATCTTTTCCATAGCCAATTTCCTGTCTAAGGGTATGTGCCACCCTTTCTTGGAACAAGGCTTGTTATGATAGGGAATTGCTTCCTTTTCTCCCATAGTAGTTTTATTTTTACATTTTTTTTCCTTTTGCCCTACTCTCGAGGGTGTTTTCACTTTTTCTCAAAGAATAGGTCAGCATGACAAGGAACGAAGTCCTTTTCTCCCATGATCGCTATATTTTTATTATGTAAAAAAAAAAAGAAGAGTAGAATGGCAGGAACACCATGTATTAGAACCATCCTCGCCACCTCTACTGCATCAAACAGAAGGAAAGCCAAGGAGGAGAAGAAGGTGGCTACAAGGGGCTAGTAGAAGGAAACCATATCATCAAGATTAGCAAGAAGGTTATCGAAGCATTAGGTAAAGGCGTAATAAACTTCGTACAAGGAATGAGGAAGCTATCGACAGTGATTGTAAGGATTCCTAGGGAGGGTAGTACTTGAGGCAATAGCCATTAATCAGGAAGGGATCATCCAAAGCATCGACTGTCTGGACTTGGACTGAGCCATTAGGATTGATGGCAAGTATCTTATAAGGGCCCATCTAGTGTTGTTGAAGCTTTCCTGGAGACTTTCCAAATGGAGAATCATAAGTGAGGACTAAGTCACCTTCCTTGAACTCCTTCTACTTAATGAAGTTGTCATGATAGGCCTTTCGACGAGCTTCCGTGGCTTCCATTCATTGTAGGGCCATCATGCGAGTCTCATCAAGACACTCCAAGTGCAAGAGATGGTGGTGCAGGGACTCGGTCATCTCCCAAGCGTTCTTTGATGGCTACGCATAGAGAGGGTATCACGAGTTGAACAAGAAAGACGACTTCTATTCCATACAGCAACTAGAAAGGGGTTTGTCCTGTAGCAGCCTCTCAGGTAAGTTACTATGTATAAAAATGTACATCACGTGAGTTCAAAAGAAGGGAATATTAGAAAACATAGTCTTACAGATATACATTCACAAAAGAAAAAAAATTAAAATGCATAAACTTATTCATAAAATGAGTATCTATATTCCATATGTATATTTTTTACATAAGGGTATTATTAATTCATAAAACTAGCCAAGATTTTCTTGCCAAAAAGGGGTCTTGAATATTTCCTTCCACTTACATACACAAGGGACTTTTAATCAATCCCTATATAGGAACACTTGTAACATTTCCTATGTGTGAATGCATGTATTCCCTATGTACAACTAGGGAATCACATTCCCCACATCTAATAGTAGGAAATTAAATGTCAATATAGATTATTTCCTACCTTCTTTAAAAATTTCCTATATAAGAGTATACAGGAACATAATTTCCTACTTCTACTTGTAGGGAATCATAGGTCACTATGAAGATTCCCTATGTTCTCTCAAAATTCCCTATATAATAGAATTATGTAAGAACACCATTCTTCAATTGTAATAAAATTAATGAAATTGGAAGTGCATATGGATGTGAACCTACATTTTCTAACCCCGCTACACATACGAACATGTTGCATGCACATACATGTGCATACATACACATATGAACACGTGTGTACACGCGTACACACACATATGCACCCCTCTTCACTTTTAGTCATCAAAAGGTAATATTTAAATATAGTTATGGGATTGTTTCTCCTAGCACTAAATGTTGGAAATGACCACCATGTTGCAAAAAGACGAGGCCTCAAACCAAGTAGCTACATACCTATTTTGTGCAACATTATTCTCTTTTCTCTAACTTTTTTGGTGATATAACCGTTTAATGCATTTCATGCACACATCGAATATTGTATAATGGCACACATGGCAATTTTTGGATTAAAAACCTTATAGGTTCTTATGCATGCCTTGCATGAATTGGTCTACAACTCATGGTTGATTTAAGAACAATGGTAAAATACTAACCCTTGTAAGCTTAGACATGCCAATGTAAATATAATCTTGGTCTAGCACCCTATGACCCTTGGGTGAGATACCATCAAGCTTTTGAATGGTTGTAGTGTTTGGACTAATGACCTAGATGATTGAAATGATCCAATCTTTTTTAGATATCTTATTACTCTTGTTAGAAGAAAATGTTGGTATTTGTATAACTTCTTTAAATGAGCAAGATGGTGCTAGCCTTTGACTGCCATAGTGATAGCAAGTGTCCAATGAGCCATAATCTTCCTTTAGTAGTTTTTAAAATAGCAAGACATATATGTTTTATACTCTAAATAACTCCAAAACCCTAGGATCTCCTAATAAGGCCCCTTATGAGAGGTCCCTAGAAAGGAGGAGTTACACTCTTTGACTATTACAACCATAAAAAAGAAAAATACAAAATAATAACAACATAGTTCAACAACCCATTGCAATGGCTTGGTTGGTGGTTTGTATGAGACTCGCATGAGAGAACAATCTCCAAATGAATGTAAGGGTGGCATTATAAGCTTGGGTGGGGGTTCTAGACATACACAAGAATTACTCCACTTTTGTTTCTTTATCACAACTCATTCTAGAGTGGCGATGTTAGCAAACATCCATTTTTGAGCAATGTCCATGTAATCCATAAGGGACGTAAGCATATAAATTAAGACAAACGTGTTTGCTATTTGGATATGCCTAAAATGACAATGTGTCATTTCATATTCATTCGAGGATAGATTTGTGCAACAAAGCCATTAATTGAGGTGGAAATTATCCAATGTGGGATAGAGCTATCTTAGTGTTGTTGAATTTGACAAGCAGGAGGTGAGTGGATAGTTTTCTATAATGCACAAAAGGGAGTGGCTAACCATTGGTACTACCAGTCAAATGCATGCAAGCATCCAAGAAAATTTCAAAAGCAAGAGTGCTCAAATCATGTTTGATATGCCTTTCATTGCTTTCGATTTATGCATTCTAATGTGTTTTTTTGTCTAGACATTCATGAAACCTTCCTAAGCCAACAACTTTTCTCAAGGTGATGAGGTCCACAAGTCAGCTTTACCTCTTTACATGGATAACCTAGTATGTCTAACCAAGATTAGATAGAGCACCATTCCAAGTCTATTCATAAATCACACTTGTTGGCCTGTAGGGGCTAAAATCTTGTCCAACTTACAATTGTCAAAGATACAATTCAAATATAGTGATGATAATACATCTCACACAATACAATTATCAAAGATATCACATAGAACATTGAATTACACCAATCAAAATACATCACATAGAGAAAAAATGGATGTGCGTGAAATAGGAACAGAGTTTGATTTTGGTTTTGGCATGTGAGCTTTTGGATGATTTGTGCTTATGTGGTTTCTAAAGCATGCCTCAATAACTTCAATACTATAGCGTTAGGAGCTGAAAATGGATCCCACAGAGTTTCATGTGCTAATGGAGCCCGGGAAGGTACTGGTAGATAGCTAAGACATATATTTCTCATTTGAACCTTCAGTAGCTTGTCGACCTCTTGCTTGCTGTATGACAATTCCACTATGCATCATCAAGGCCACAGACGACTGAACAAAACAAATAGGGGGCTTGTTTCTAGATAAAAAAAGAAGGAACTGATTATGGTGGGCCCGTGAGAACCATGAGTAGGGACTGCTATTGTCTTTCAAGGGAGGCAAATGATATTTTGGACATGTATCAAGAAGAAGACCATGGTGAAGAAGGTGATCAAATCGTGAAAATAGGCTGATTTAAGTAGAACTAGTGATTGCAACAAATAATCAACAAAATGGCGGATAATTTCTTTTGAAAGCAAGACAAAGGGAGTGTTACAGCAAACTGAGCCTGGGCTTCTCATGCATTGTACAACCTCACATGCTGGGTATGTATTTCTACCATAAGGTTGTTTACACCATCATCCACAAATAGAGAGCAAGCACAATGTAAGCATAAAGCTGATTAGATTATCATAATGGAAATCAGAGGGCACTATTGTATTTCCATGTCTACATCCCACAATTGTACTACTATTGAAATCCAAGATGGCTACTTCTCCAAAATAAATGATGGCTAATTTTTAATGTGGGAATATATGAAGATGGAAGTTCTTTTGAGGCACATAATGTGGAGGTTCAACACTTCTTCAAGAAATGAGGCATCTAACTCATGAGATTGGCATGAGGGGTGAAAATGCAAGTGTGGATAGCTTAAAATTTAGATTTGCAAGTTTGTTAGGATGGCTGTGAAAATGGAGATTGACTCAAATATGAAGGAGAGAAGTGAAGGGAGAGTTGCAAAAGTAGGCTAGAGGCCTTGGGAGTTTACATGGACAACTTATAGAATCACATAAGTATAGGGGAGGGGGGTTTTTCCCAAAATTACATAAGCATATACATTAGGGATATGCCCCCATATTAACTCCCCCTTCAGTGGCTAATATTTGTCAATTGGCTAAAACTTTATATGTGTGCTAATATACTAAGCTTGTCCCCCACTAAGTAAGGTTCATCGGACCATTTGCGAACCTTGACTTGGATCTTATCCTTGAACCATCCAAAACTCTAGTAAAGTAAGGAAAAAAATATAGATGGCATGTTGTAGCATGGGAGTTGGTCATAGTTGAGAGGTCAAAAGGAGGACTTGGATTAACGAAAGCAAAAGAAGGATCATATTACTTTGTGTTTCAACTACTTAAGAAGTTTGATGCACAACAACAATGGGCTATCATTGTTGAGAATTGGGTGGTAACCTACCATCCTTTAGGAGGTTAGTGGTGGATAGGCCCAACATCTTGGGATATCCTAATAGCCAAAGCTATTACAATTAAGATTATTGCCTTAGAACTTGCCAAAAATTTGGAGAAATCAATACTACGATTTGCATTGCTCTTTGAGTAGTGCCAAAAATTGGAGAAATCAATACTACGATTTGCATTGCTCTTTGAGTAGTCACGAACAATTACTAAGATGTTCTTAGTGCAATCAATCTTATTGTTGAATCCATATAGACTGATTGGATTTGAAGGTGCAACATGGAGTAACCAAGGGGCTTCATATGCCATAAAGATAACATTTGGTCTCTTGATTCTATGGCAATGATAACAACATTGTGCAAGCAAAGACCAAATGTGTAGATGCATTCATGAAAGTGTATATGATAGATTTTCAAGGATCTATAGGGTGTGGTGATTAGTGTGAGCAAAGGAAAGCTTGCTTATGTAGGTTTCCTTTGATTCCCTTCTCTTCATAAGAACTTGTCAAGTTTGGGAACCTCAAGCTCTGCCCATTTAGGAATGGAGATTGGTGTCAAGTTTGTTGATTGTTTAGTTGGTTATATAAAAAGGAGATGGTAAAGATATTGAACTTTTCTCAAAACCCCAAGATCTATCTATGCTTTCTATAACTCCACTAGAGGATAAAACCCCTCCTATTTCATACACATGCTTCCTTACATATCCCAAAGCAAATTCCCTAAGCCTTAGTTGGGCAAAGCCACACCTAAAGGGATTCCCACATGTATTGCTTCCTAGCCCATTTCAAAAGGGGTCCTTCTCCCCATAAATAAGCAACAATAAGAAGTTAGAAGTAACCTAGTTTACTTTGTATCGTTTAGCTTGCCCATTAGCTGTGCTTTGTGTGCCATAGAGTTTATGACACATATAAGCATATTTCCTAATAAGAACAAGTTCACAACTTTCTTCTTATGGGTTTGTTCCACCCTATAGTGTTTTAAATTAGAATCTTTCATATTATTTGCATGTTTATTACATAGAAACACTTAAAGACCCTAGGAAAGATCTTGGATAATATGATACCTCAAGAGTATTGATCCCTTGTTGTGCAGTCATGGTAAAGTAATTAAGTTGCATAAAGTTAACCCAAAGTTTATTAGTATAGATCTATGTTTTGTTCTTTGTTTTTTTTAAAAAATTATTTTTCTTTTAAAAAATAAAATCACAAGTATTTATGTGCACTTTGAACAGAATTGCATCATTTTTAGTTCTCATTACTCACTTACTTCTTCAAAATAAGCAATCACGTTAAACTTGTCTCATGCAATGCTATTGTGCACCACCCAAATTGCATGGAAAATTTGAGCTTAGTGTGAAAGAAAATTCTAAATTTGAAAAACAGGAATTATTACTTTTAGAGATAATGGATTTTTTAATCACAATATGACAAAAATCGTTTAAAATCCCCCCCCAAAAAAAAGATTCAAGGTTTTCAAGTGTCAAATGAAGTACATACATGGAGATTTTAACACCTTTTATAATGAATCATATGATAAGGTCTTAAATTTTTATCTACACAATCAAAAAACATGGTAAATTGCAAAGCACTCAAGATTTAAAAAAACTCCATAACTTGGAAGTTAGCTTAATACTCTTTTAGTGATAGTCATTAAGTAGAATGTTTTTCATCTACTTTGTAAAGTTGTTTTTATGGGCTAACTTGGAAGTTACCTAAGTGCCCTTTTAGTGCTTTCCATTAGAGTAAGGGGGCCCAAGTTTGTGACTTTTATTGTTCCCCCACAACCTCTAACTCGTGCATAAGAATTGAGTGAATTACTTTCACACAACTTTTCAAATCATGAGGTTGGAAAAACTTAAAGCTTGAAATGAATATTAGGGAAATATTAAAAGATGGAGTGCCATCAATGTTATGCAAAAAATAGACCACATAGTAGTAACAACTTGGAGCCCATTTTAGAACACACAAAATAGAGTCGAATTTGAAAGTTTCTCCACTAAGGCATACAATACCGATTTGATATGGGACCTTGTCAATCATGTTATGGGTAAAAATTCAACTAAGGCTAGATTCACACTAGGTGGTAGAAGGAAGAGCAAAAGGGGGTGTGCCTTGGATGTTAGCCATTGCTTAGGTGAACATTTTCATAGAAGTTTCCAAACCCACAAAAAATGTAGCGACCCTTCTCCCCTTAGAAATTGGTGTTTGGTTTTAGTGATTAGCTATTGTGTGGTGCTAAATATAGGCTAGTAAGAACAAATTTGGGTAGAATTTTTGCTACAAGGCTCATATGTATCTAGCTTAATGTACCATGACATTGTTGCAATAAAGGGGATAGTCAATTTATATCAACTCCCTTAGAGCCATGTCATGTCCAAGGATATGGGCTCGTGAGTGTGTTGTGAGGAATTTAGGTCATCATAGTCACAACACTCGGGCCAAATTCATCAACTTGACTAGAGATTTTGTGTGTAGAGAGAGAACACAAAAGGAGAATAGAGAAGGTCTTATTGATCAATCTCTAATTGATAGCTTCTATGAACTCCACCAAGTTCATGGGTTACCCTCAATTATAGAGGGTAATCCATTAGCTCTATACTTATTGACTGACAAGTTGCACTAGTTAAAATGTGTCGACCACACATGCTATAAATTCAACTCCATAGGCTAGTGAAGGTAGAATTTACATGTGTGTGGCATATCCTATCTATTACCCTAAGTGGCTCTCAAAAAAATTTCAATGCATGCACTGCATCGCTTGCATCCTTGTTTATAAGCAAGGGAAAGGAGTGATTAACCCAACCATGGCTAGATGAGAAATGGAAGCCTTCGATGACATTACTAGGCTTTACGTATCAACGACGCTGCAAGCTGCTTTGAGACGCCATAGCCAGTCAACACCACAAGGCACCATTGATGAAGTAGGCTCCTTCCTCATCAACATTCACGAGAGGAAACTTCTGATTGAAGGCCTCATCTGTGCATACAAAGGATCGGTGGCCTTTACTGGCGTTGCAACCCATGGATCTGCCTACTCTTGCTTCTGTGCTTTAGCTTGTCCTCAGTCCTAGTCTAGAGGAGCGCAAAGCTAGTGAAGCTCGGCTCGCTCAAGTATGCTCTCCTACTGCACCCGATCATGCTTATCTTCATTGATTTTTCTCGAACAAAGTGTCATAGACATGCTTGATTTGGAAGAAGTATCATATCCTCTATGTCTCGGTTAATTTTGGTTTCCATGCAATCATCTGTGCTTCAGTCAGAATATGCTTGCATTACCTACACAAAGCAATGTTATGATCAATTTAAAAATGAGAATCAATACCTTGAGAGAAAGGAAACCATGTTAATGTCACAAAAAAGCCGTAATGTTGGTGTGAACATATTGTGCAAGGTGAACTTATGTGCCTAGATAATGCCTCATAGATCAATGGATTCAGTGACTAAAGTTGGTACTCTATATCTGGATCACCTTCTAAGGAGCATTAAGCATTGGTGTCCTAGCTGCTTTATGATTTTCAAGCGGTGCCACATTTTTAAATCTTACAAGCATATTGTGCAAGTTGAATTTAATTGCTAGGAGTATACTTCACAAATCAGTAGATTCAACTATTGAAATTGATAGTTGAATCAGGATCACATTTTAATGGGCATTAAGGAGCACTAAGAAATGATGACTTAGCTGGTTTATGATTTTCACACCATCTTGCATTTTTGAGACTTGCACTTCCACTCTAAAACTATCTTAATACTACATTTTCTAGATAATTTGGAGTTGGTTTTAAATAGCATTTGGAGTTTCTTCTACCCTATGCAGCTGAATCAGAAGAGACAATAAGATGGCATACCTGAAGTACCACCTTAGGCATGTTTTGAAAGTTAAAGCTAATTGTGCATGGTTCAATATGTCAATGATGTCATTCTTTGTAACTGACTACCTAAACATTTGGACTTTTAATCATCAGTTTTCAGTATCAGCATGTACCTGATCACCTCGTGGGTTTGCTTCAAGTTGTTGTGACACCAAGTGTAGAATTTTTTGTACATCAAGTTGCAAGTATAAAATCTAAGAACCTGATTGCGAGGCACTGGTCTCCCACTGATTCAAGTATTGTTCTTCTTAGGATAGCTTCAAAGTTAAGAGTATCTTTATTTTTGGGCTACCTAAATCAAAGACTTATTAACTCTACTTAAGGGATGAAAAGTTAGAGGGATTCTATTGATTTTTAAATTTTCTTTATGCTAGCTAAAAGAATATCAGCCAATGACAAAAACACAGTTTGTGAAAGTCTTTTGAAAGCCATTTTTCATGCACATGGGATACTTAGGTATGCCTTTTTTGGATAAATTTGGCTTTACAAGGTTACATAGCTCATTGTGCAAATCAATCTTATCTCATTCTTGATTTCAATAGGCTGTGTTTAAAGATGGCAGAATTTGTTGCTTTTAAAAGAGCTTGAGTCTTACCATTCAAGCAGTAGTGGTGTAAGTGTCCCTAGCTATTGGAGGCCCTGAGTTTGGGTTTGCGCAAAAGCTTTCAAGATCTTTAATTTTTTCGTATATTGCATGCTGTTATCTAGGGATGCAAAATTTTTTCCCTTTTGTGCTTCTAATTTCTCATTCTTTCTAAAATCTGGTATCAGCACATCTAGAAAGATACCAAGAGATAGCTTTATCACCATTTCCATTTTGATGGCTTTCAACTTCTGTAGCCTATAATCACTAGTTTGAGAATTGCCACATCTGCAAGTGCCATGCCTTACCTTTTGATTGTTTTGTTTGTTCTCTTGCCTTTTCTATTTATTTAGAGGCTGGGCTTGACAGTCCATTTGTCTGCATGTAGGCTATTCTTTGGTAGCCTTTTCTACTTTGGCAGAGTGATGTATTGGCGGTGCATTTTCCCAATTTGTTAAATAGAGGTCGTATTATCTTGCATTGCCATCAAAATGTATGCTGATTCTTCAATGTTGTTGAGCTAATTTTTATGCCAATGTTGATGTTCTTTTGTTCTCTTTTGTGCAACTTTTTCTTTATGCCAGTAGATAATCTCAGTGTGCAACACCGGTGGATGTTGTATGATAGGGATCACATCATCACAACTAAAGGCTTTAGCATATATGTAATTTGAGAAAACATACAAAACCCAAAGTAGCGTAAGTCAATTACATGACAAACTAGCAACAATGAGACAACATGCATATCCATTCATGGTGGCATGTCTTTTGAGGATTGTGACCTCATCATAAATGAATTCAGGTCTGAAGTGACATGTATTTTGATAACAACAAATGTGCTTGCTCAAGGTTTTGATCAAGTACATGTAATTGCAGGTTTCTTTTAGGTGTACATATTTGTTTGTTGTGTGTAAACTATTAGGTACAAGATTTCTAAAAATGGAGAAGCAGGTTCTTTGGTGTAACTTTATTTGGCTTTATTAGTATTGTTTGATTTTTTAAAATTGTGAGGCCTTTCTGTGGTGGGCAGCTCAAGTCATTCTCATGGTCAACTACAATCTACCAGTAAAAAATGAATACCCCCATGATCCAGACTATGAATTGTACTGGCACAGAATTGGAAGGAGTGGTTGGTTTGGTAGAAAAGATATGTAGTGATTTTCTTCAATCAAGCTGATTTAGATGATACAAGGAGGATTGTATTGAGTGAAAATTTCTTGCACATGTTGCTTTCAATCTCTTCACAAACAAAAGAGACAAAGAAAATGTGAAGAGGATAAAAAGATACTTCAATTGATCTATTCCTAAGGTGAAACATCTCGATGGCTGCATTTTTTTCTCTTGTTTTAGTAAGGCAATTGTTCTCTTGCCAGATGAATAATGGCATGTTTGTCATGTGATCATATAAAGCTGCAAGTTGCAAAAAAAGGCTAGCCATGTGTGAAGTTGGTGTTGGAGCTTTAATAGCAGCGTACTGTTCATGTGCAAACGTGAGTGAATAACATGAAATTTGTGTCACCTTCCATCTTGAGACTTGTTCTGTAGTCCAAGAAAGAAACCCAATCTAGGGTAGAGATTGCTGTGCAAGTGATGATTTGTTATGGTTTGCAAGTGTAGAAGCACACATATGTGAGGGCCATAAGGGTTAGGGCAGGAATCACTTTAGAATGGAGAGACTTGTGTTGGTTCAATGTGACTTGGAAACTTTACCTCCAATTTTCCTTACTTTCAACTTGATGCCTATTGGGATAGTCCCTTGCCATGTGTCCCTCCTATTCACATGTAAAGCATGTATTTGCAGCCATTAACTCCTTGTATTGTGCAATTGTTTTCCAAGTTTTTTTGTGCTCGGTCCTATTTTCAGATTTTCTCCTTTTTTCACTCTTTGATCATTTCCCCTTTCAGAACTCCTTGCATTGTGCAATTGTTTTCCAAGTTATTCTGTGCTCGGTCCTATTTTCAGATTTTCTCATTTTTTCACTCTTTGATCCTTTCCCCTTTCAGAACACTAAAAACCCTATCTTATTAGAGATACACAGAAGTAATATAGCTAGGGATGGAAGCTTCTTGAAGACCACACAGGTTATGGTAGGAAGCTTGCACAAATCTAGAGGCAAGGGGACAAAAATGGTAGCTTATTTTCAACCCCCAATCAAATTTTAGAGGTAAACTTGCTAAGAAGGATTCCTAGGAGTTAGTGACAACCTAGAACTCTGTTACTTTTTGAAAGGAGGTCTTCTCTCTTTGTTCTTGCCAAGATTTTTCTCAAATAGCCATGGAGGATAGCCTTCCAACTTCTTCCTTGCTCTCTGTGCCCAAGATTTGCCTACACAACCTTGGGGCAAGCATCTCATAGACCTCATGAAGCACATAGACTACCATATCTGCCATTTTCAAATAGGGGTTTTACTTCACAAGGTTTACTTAAGAGCTTCACACAAGGCTTCAAGCTCAAGAAAATGGGGCACTCAATAGGATAATAAGCAAAGCTAGACTGGCTGCAAGATCTATGGTCCAATCATTGGGGATTTAGATGCCCAAGAGTTGTTGAATGTTAACACAAATGATGCCTGATTTGGGTGCTGGCCCAACAGAGGGTTGAGACGTTAAAATTCCAACTTGTGAAGCCATAGGTGGTGGAATTGGCAAAAGGGGAAAACCTTTGTAGCCATGAAGAGTTATGAAGAAAATGAAGGTAAAATCCTAGACATTGAGCTAGAGTTAACTGATTGAGATTGTGCAACATGTGGAACTAGTGCCACATTTGCCCCTCCAGAGGAGTACAAAAGAGGGGGTCGCCCCCTTGCTAGTGGGGGTTCTACACCAATCGAGAAACATTAGGTTCAAATTGCCCTAGTGAAATAGGTTGATGAGTTTGGCCAGGTTGAAGAATTTGAGCACCATACAATGATGGCATTAAAGGAGTCTATAAAAATGCTACCAGAATGTCGTTAGCAGTTTCATCAATAGGCGGTTCCAAGTCCCAATGAAGATGTGGAGGAACTATTAGTAGCATTGGACCCTCCTAAAGTGTTTGTTGTTGCAATTTAGTGTTGCTCCCATGTGGTTGGGACAAAGCTTTGTATCACCATTGGTTGCTGGGGTATTTGAATAGGTTGAGTGATTGTAGATGGTTGCTGAAGAGGCTCGATAGCTGTAAAAGGAGCTCGTGAAATAGCTGGCAAATAAGACAACCAGTTATGATTTTATCACCCACCCCTCAGGTCTCAACAAAGAGTCCATCTCCACCACAACAATGATGATGTTGCACATCTTTTTAGCCTACTGAACAAGTGATCAGCATGAAGGAGATTGTAAATCTGGGATAGGAGCTGAAAGACTCACATCACGTTCCTAATCTTCTTTTGATCGATGCCCAATCTTGTAATGTAAGACTTTTGGACAACACACTGCTTTGCCATACACTCCCTTCTGACCTTCCAACCATCTTGGAGTTGTCTTGAGCCACTTGGGCCACTCCAAGGGCCATTCAGTACTACACACATCCTCATCAAAGGTAGCTAGTAGATGCAAGCAATCATTGTTACATACTGAGGGCTGAAATGATGAACGGGTTGCCTCTTACCCATCCAACCTCCAATCCTCACTAAGAGAACTAAAGAGGGGCACCACCTAGCCAAAGGGAGGATGGGCTAGGACATCCCTTTTCTCAAAGAGAATCAAGAGAACCAAGACACAAATTTACAAGAGAGAATATATGTACTAGACACCATATTGGAATAGAAGAGAAAGAGATGAGAGGAGAGGGAGACAAGAGGAGAAGAGGTAAAGGAATCTTGCCATTATGCTACATGGAATGAGAAGATGAGAAGAGAGGGAGATAATAGGAGAAAAGGTAGAGGAAACTTGCCATTATACTACATAATAAAAGAACTTACTCATAGCTTACCTCAAAGAGATGAGGATATTCTAGAGTGCTCTCATGGACTTGTCATTGTCCTTCCTCCCCCTTCTTCATTCTCCATGGGCTCTTTATATAGCCTCCATGAGGGATTAGATTAAGCTAATCTTCTTGATTAACATAATCCTAGATGATGTATGGCATCTTTGAAAATATGGAGAATAGTAGATGGGACAAGTCCCCACCTTGGTCATCATGCAAGAAGCCAAGGGTGGTGGTAGACAAAATAGAGAAATGGAGGTAGATTACAAGAGGTGGGTGCCCAAAGCACATTATTATAATATATTTACAAGAATGACATAGTGGAAAGTTGGTGTGGTGAAAGAGAGAAGAAAATTGCATGTAGCCAGCAGTCTGCGCCTTCGTAACTTCAAATCCGTGAGGGATTTGAAAAAAGTTTCTTCTGCAACTTTGTAGACCAGGTCGAAACCGATTGGGCGTCGTGGGAATTTTCTTGAAATTCGCTTTTTCTTGGGAGTTATTGAGATTATAAAAAACGGCTTCTAAAAGCTGCTTTGACTTTAGTCCCCCATATGTATATAAATACATATAAGCATGTGACAAAAGGGCTCCATGCTTGTAAGCTTTTGTGCAAGATCCAAATGACACCATGATGTGGATATTGACTTGTGTGCTAGGGTGAGGTGTCCTCTAATGATGGTGATAGATTCCAAATATTAGTGATGCAGATGGGGCCCATGTGTAGTTGGAGGCTAGTCCTTTGAAAAATCTATGCACTCACTCAACTCCTAGATGTAATCCATTTCCATCTTCACTAAGATAACCATCCCTTTTATCCTTTACATTGACATGCCTCCTAAGAACTTGTTCCCCCCATTTTCTAGATTTATCATAATCGAGAAGCAATGTAGCATACCTAGTGCTTGAAGAGTAAACCCAAAGTGATATGGTAAGCTCTTAATAGGGGCTTTGGCAAAATTTTGTGGTAATAATCCGGGTTATAAAAAACCTGGATCATTAGCCCTCCCCTTAGGCTAGAGGTATTCATGCCTCTAGCTTGATAATGATGGTCCAATAGAGCAAGGAGAACTGCACCCCCTCATTGGTGGCTCTTCATTGAACGACTGCTCCAAAGTGTTCATATTTCTTTGAAAATAAGGCTTCAGTCGCCATCCATTTACCCTTGTCTTGTGAACCTTCCCATCCATGTCACTTAGCTTATAGCTGCCATTTGGATATCTCCTTATGACCATGAATGGCCCTTCCCACTTGAACACAAGTTTAGCATCATTTCTGTTATCAAAGCGGTTATCATAGCGTAGCACAAGTAATCCTTCCCTTATGTGTTTGCTAGCCAGCTTCTTATTAAAGGTCTTCCTCCTCTCTTCAGCCTGCATGGAATAGTGTTGGACTGCTGCTTCTCTATCTAACTCCAGCCTCTCTAGATCCAAGATCCTTTCCTCTAACTTCTTATCTTGATTCTTCTCTTGACTGGCTACTAAAACACGCAAACTGGCCAGTTCCACCTCTATAGGAAGCAAAGCTTCTTGGCCATAGACGAGGTGAAATGGAGTATAGCCAAGTGAGGTTCTGAATGAAGTCCTGTAGGCCCAAAGAGCTGCATTCAATTTTTTATCCCAGTGCTTGGGGTGCATGTGTACCTGCTTGGTAATTATCTTACAAATCAACCCATTCACTTTTTCGACCAAACCATTATACTGTGGATAGTAGGGAGTAGAATGGTTGTGCTTGATTTTTAGCCTTTCCATTAGCTCCCCTACTAGGTTCGCCCTAAAACCAGCACCCCGATCAGAGATAATTTCCAAAGGTGTGCCAAACCTGCAACAAATATTTTCAAACACAATTTTTCCACTTCTTGGGCTGTGATCCTACTAGTTGTTAAAGCCTCTGCCCACCTCGTCATGTAGTCCACTCCCATTATGATGTATTCCTTGCCAGATTGAGTTCGTGGGAGTGGCCCTATTGCATCAATCCCCCATTTCTCAAATGGGGCATATGTAGTTATGGGATTTTGTTCCTCATGCACTAGCTTCCTTGGTCCGGCCTTTTGGCAATTGTCACAAGTGCGGCACCAATGTTGCACATCTCGATGCAGACTAGGCTACACAAAACCGACTTGGAGAATCTTCCTACTGGTTATTTCTTGAGCAAAATGTCCGCCACAAACCCCTTCATGGCAGCTCTTAATCACATCTATAATCTCCTTTGCTGTTGGCACCCTTCTAAGCACTACATCCTTTCCTTTGCAATACAACACATCATTTATCAAGCGGTATTTAGTGGCCTTAGTGGCTAGCCACCTTTTCCCACTTTTACTCATATGTGTAGGTGCCTCACCTTGCTCAAGAAAATAAAGCACATCTTGTAGTTGAAACTTACCCTGAAACAAGGGAAGCTTTACTGTAATGATGCCCACCATTACCTCTTTCAATTTTTCAGCTGCTAGAGCATCTGCGTCGCCATTTGTGCGCCTTGGCACAAAATAGATTTGGGCTTTCTGTAGCTTTCTCATGAGAGTTTTAGCTTCCCTCATTTTCACTGCTAAGTTATCATTTTTACAAGCCCAGATTCCTTTCATTTTCCTAACAATGAGCATAGAATCCCCAAAAACATTAAGCCGAGTGATACCATGTGAGAGACACCACCTCAAACCTAAAACGAAGGCTTGATATTCTGCCTCATTGTTAGAATGGACATCCTCCAAGCTGATACCTTCTCCATAAAGTTTGTCACCTTCGGGGCTGAACACCACTATTCCTGCTGCTGCTCTGTCTTTAATACGCTTGTAGGCCCCATCGAAGTAGAGGGCATGGGCATTCTCCACCCGTGGCGGCTCTCAAGAGGAGGTGTCTCCTCTTTTACCTTTCCCTTCTCCTTTTCCTTCTTTTGATGGCATCTACGGGTCAACAAATCAGCTAGGCAAGCTCGAGTAGAATCCTCCACCTTGAAGGTGTAGTCAAACTCTTGGAGTTGTATCACCCACTTAGCGATTCTAGCTGAAACATCCATGTGCTGTAAGGCATAGGGAAAATGCTCTTCTGTCGTGATCACTGTGAATGGCCTAGGGAGAAGATAAGGACGAAACTCTCTTATAGCAAACATTAGAGACAAAACCATCACCTCAACCATCTTGTACCCTCTTTCTGATGCTATCATTACTCTACTAGAAAAGTAAACCGGTCTCATTAGGCCAGTTTTAGCATCCTTTTGTATTAGTGCTGCCCCTAGAGCATCTTACCCAAAACTCCGATTGACAAAAAACTCCTGATCCCAACAAGGCTGCAAAATTATAGGAAGGGTGCTAAGAGCCTTCTTCACCTTATGAAAGCACCTTTTGCTTTCGTCACTCCACAGGAGCTCCTCAGAGTGGGTTAACTGTTGCAGTGGAAATATTAATTGGGAGAGGAGATGAATGAACCGCCCCATATATCGCACCTTCTGAATGAAGGAGGTTAGTTGCTTCACAGAAGATGGTGATGGCACTGCCAATAGGGCCTTAACTTTGTTTGGATCTCCTTCAATGCCCCTCTCACTTACGACATGCCCTAACAAAGTTACACTGCTTTCGCCAATGCGACACTTCTCATGGTTTAACTGCCCCCCCATTTGTGCGAGTCGATTGAAAGCTTCATCCACCTTCCCTAGATGTAGAGCCTTAGAACTATAAATACAAAAATCATCAATAAAGACCCTGATGGATTTCCCAAAATATGGCTGGAAGACATAATTCATGAATCGTTGGAAGGTAGCTGGGGCATTTGTTAATCCAAATGGCATTAATTTGTAAGCAAAGCAACCCCAAGGTGTAATGAAGATGGTCTTCTGTTGATCCTCCTCAGGTATTCGGATCTGGAAATAACCTGAATACCCATCACAAACAGTGTATCTCTCATGCACGGCCACCTCGTTGAGTATTTCATCCTGAAAGGGAAGAGGAAAGTGATCTCTCTTTGTTGCAGCATTTAGCGGCTTGTAATCCACACAAATCCTCCATTTTCCATTCTTCTTGGGTATCACCACCACAGGTGAAACCCACTCTGAGTCCCCTATTGGATAGATGAAGCCTGTCTTCAAAAGTCGTTGCACCTCAGTGAGTAGAGCATTTTGTTGAACTACTCCCAATCGTCATAGTCGTTGCACCACTGGCCGTACTCCCTCTTTTAGATTAATGTGATGTTGTACTACTATCACACCTATGATATGTTCATAATCAGAAATAAAAAGTACAGAGTGTTTTATCACCACTTCCATGTAGGCTGCCTTCTTCTCAACTGATAGATCCTTAGCCAACATTTTTTCTAACCCCTCCTTCTCCACCTTTGGAAGCTGCTGCGGAATTTCACTACTAGAAGGCCCTTTTAATGTAATCCCCATCACTTCTAGAGAGCTTTCTTCCTCCTCATTAGAAGACTCTCCCTCTGTCATAGATGACCAACCCTCGCTGGAACTCCATTCATCAGCGGTGGTCTCTAATACAAGATCCTCCTGTCGGCCCTCCTTCATGTTTTAGATAGTGCTCTTCCATTTTTTATGCAGCCCCTTTTGTGGCCTTAGCTCTAAAGCCCCTGTCTCCCAATATTGTCTGGCTTTCATTCCCATTAGCCATGGTCACCCAAGAATGAGCGGATAGCCGTCCCCCTTCACTAGCATCACATACATGTCAAGCTCCAATTGCACTCCACACACCTTTACCTTGACTTTCTTTATAACTCCCAAACAATTTACTACTACATTGTTAGCCATTTTGGCCCCAAATTTAGTAGTTTCATTTACCTCTAATCCCAAACGATGCATCAACTTTTCCGTCATGACACAAATCTCTGTACCTCCATCCACATATGTCTTTGACACTCTCTGCCCATTGATTTTGGCTTCCACTAGAGGCACAATAACTTTCATCTTTCTAGCCTGGATTGCATTCACATGTCTATTCTTCATGGGTCTAATGCTTACCATCTTTGACCATTGTTGTCGCACTGTTGGAGATAGATGTAGTAATTGTGGCCATGAAATTTTTGGCTCTTGATTCCTCACATCAACAAGCAAATCATAAGCTCTAGTACCTTTACCCAGGGAAAAATCATCTGGCTCAATGTATTGGCGTGAGCGAGCCCTCCTCTTTTTACTGTTGCGTGTCTTTGTAGCCATTGATGACTCTGCCTCCTCTTCCTTTGGTGGTGTAGGCTCCATTCTCTCAATTCTATGGGCTTTCTTCACCGGCATTGCTTCAACCTCTACTACTTTGGCCTTCCCTTTGACATCACTCTCATCTAAACTAATTATCCTAACATCATGATTCTCTGGTGGTTGGACAGGCAAGGGCGGCACCTCTGCAAGTGGTCGAGGATGCTAGAGAACTTGAACCGGCGGTGGAGGCTCTGGATTCGATGGAACAAACCTTTCCCTAGGTGGTGTCACTTGTTGTCCCCTCCTTCTTGGTTGGAACCCATTTCCTGGAAAACGCCTAGGATGAGGGAAAAAGTACATACCATGGCCAATCTCCCCACAATTGTAGCAAACATACTCTCTTTCTTGTCTCCTTGGACCTCGATTGCCTTCATTTATAAGGCGAGGGGGTCGTACTCCTTGCACCAAATTTAACGAAAGGCTTTCAAGTTGATTAATAATGCGTTGTAGGAGCTCTTGCTGTGGTATCTCCGATTCAGGTGGGGCCTCTGCTATTTCTCTAGGCCTTGGCATGGTTGGTAAAACCTGTATGGGCTCAACTCCCCCCTTCAACTGGGCTTGATACTTCAATTTTCTATCTTTCTCCCTCGCATAAGTGACTGATTCTTCATAGGATGTGGGAAAATTTCCTTTGACCTTATCCCTTAGTAGAGGATGGAGTCCGACTAGAAAACAATCTTTCTTAAGGCAATCAGGTACTCTTTCTCCCTCGGCTAAGGAGGTTGTCCATTTATCCCACAATTCTATAAACATGCCCTCATAGGCTTGGTACTCCCTTGCTACGAAGATCTAAGAGCTGTCTCCAAATATCTTCAGGTGGCTCTATATCTTGGTACTTGTGCATGAATGCAGTCTTGAGATCCTCCCAATTACCCTTTGTAGCCTCTGAGAGAGCTTGATACCACACTCGAGCATCACCCTTTAGAACTAAAGGAAAGGCCCGTACTTTGGTTGCTTCATCATCCCGGCCTATGACTAGAAAGGCCATTTCTAAGTCATCCAAAAAGTCCAGATATTTCTCCCCTTTTTGCCCAAAAAAACTTGGAAAAGCCATGATAGGAAGATGTTGATCTAGCTCAATACAAAATAAAGATGAACACGTCTAGGCCCAAGTCATATCTTATTAAGGGTAGAATAAATGGATTTACAGATGCATTAATCTCAGCAAGACGACGAGGGCCCAATAAGACCCTTATAATATTTTGAAACCTGAGCTTTGTGCTAACAATTATATGCACTGTTTGTCTAGCAAGTGGACGGATAGGTCCGTACAAGTCCCTATGGTTCATGGGATACACTTAGAGTAGAATGAATATGTGTACATTAAAGGAGATGTTATAATCCAGAATAGGAAGTATTATGGGATCAGGAGACAACAAGATCTCTCTCAACCTCTCAGCTCCAAAATAGAAGACCAACCTTTGCTGAAAATGTATCTTTCTAGTAATGCACACATCCACCCGAATGTTTTGAACCGATTGAAAGTTGTAGAAAGTAGGAGTAGTCATTTATGCATTAACTACAAATTTACACTACAAACTTTCATGAAGCCTCTTAGATCCCACCATTCGAGAGATGCAAAGGATTTTCTCACCATTGATTAGCGTAGCTTTTGTGTGACCATCATCAGCCTTGTAAAGTTTATAGGCTTTGATAGCTATCTTTTCAATTACTTTGAGTCTTCTTGCTAGTAGTAGTTGAAGCGCATCACCATATGTAGCCTCTCGCCAATACCGCACACCATTGATGTGTAACTCACCCTCCAAAAACTTGCTAATCCCCGAATTTGAAAGTGCCTTCACCACTTGAAGACGAAGCTCCGTAGGGAGTGTCTTTACACTAGACACCAAGCACTCAACACAATGCCTTGACCTAGAGACTTGATGAGAGCAAGATTTCTCATGAATCAAAGAAGGGTGTGTGTAATTAACTTGCTTTACCCGCATACGTGCCGTTTGTCGATAAAGATCCTTCTTCTCTTGAGCTTCTTTTGGAGACCATAGCGGTATTCTTGAGCGGTGAATCCCTTGAATAGGGTTTGATCAAGATTCCTCCTTAGTGATTTCTTGACAAACACTCGTTGAAGAAGAGGACAACTCCTTAGATGTTTCTTTCTTCATGGAAGTTGTAGAGCGTAGCTTGAGAACTCCTCAGCGGGGGCACAAAAAATGAGGGCTGAAATGATGAACGGGTTGCCTCTTACCCATCCAACCTCCAATCCTCACTAAGAGAACTAAAGAGGAGCACCACCTAGCCAAAGGGAGGATGGGCTAAGACATCCCTTTTCTCAAAGAGAATCAAGAGAACCAAGACACAAATTTACAAGAGAGAATATATGTACTAGACACCATATTGGAATAGAAGACAAAGAGATGAGAGGAGAGGGAGACAAGAGGAGAAGAGGTAAAGGAAGCTTGCCATTATGCTACATGGAATGAGAAGATGAGAAGAGAGGGAGATAATAGGAGAAAAGGTAGAGGAAGCTTGCCATTATACTACATAATAAAAGAACTTACTCATATCTTACCTCAAAGAGATGAGGATATTCTAGAGTGCTTTCATGGACTTGTCATTGTCCTTCCTCCCCCTTCTTCATTCTCCATGGGATCTTTATATAGCCTCCATGAGGGATTAGATTAAGCTAATCTTCTTGATTAACATAATCCTAGATGATGTATGGCATCTTTGAAAATATGGAGAATAGTGGATGGGACAAGTCTCCACCTTGGCCATCATGCAAGAAGCCAAGGGTGGTGGTAGACAAAATAGAGAAATGGAGCTAGATTGCAAGAGGTGGATGCCCAAAGCACATTATTATAATATATTTACAAGAAGGACACAGTGGAAAGTTGGTGTGGTGAAAGAGAGAAGAAAATTGCATGTAGCCAGCAGTCTGTGCCTTCGTAACTTCAAATCCATGAGGAATTTGAAAAAAGTTTCTTCTGCAACTTTGTAGACCAGGCGAAACCGATTGGGCATCGTGGGAATTTTCTTGAAATTCTCTTTTTCTTGGGAGTTATTGAGATTATAAAAAACGGCTTCTAAAAGCTACTTTGACTTTAGTCCCCCATATGTATATAAATACATATAAGCATGTGACAAAAGAGCTCCATGCATGTAAGCTTTTGTGCAAGATTCAAATGACACCATGATGTAGATATTGACGTGTGCTAGGATGAGGTGTCCTCTAATGATGGTGATAGATTCCAAATATTAGTGATGCAGACGGGGCCCATGTGTAGTTGGAGGCTAGTCCTTTGAAAAATCTATGCACTCACTCAACTCCTAGATGTAATCCATTTCCATCTTCACTAAGATAACCATCCCTTTTACCCTTTACATTGACATGCCTCCTAAGAACTTGTTCCCCCCATTTGCTAGAGTTATCATAATCGAGAAGCAATGTAGCATACCTAGTGCTTGAAGAGTAAACCCAAAGTGATATGGTAAGCTCTTGATAGGGGCTTTGGCAAAATTTTGTGGTAATAATCCGGGTTGTAAAAAACCCGGATCACATACCATGCAACATTGGCTTTATTATATGGATCATAGATAGGAGGGAAATTCTTTTCTTGGGTCTCATAGAGCAAGAATTTGTTGTTGGATTCTGAAAGAATGATATCAATTATTCGTGGCCCACCAAATCATTAGCGAAGGCATTGAATGTTTCTCACAAATTCATTCAACCTTCGTCTTTATCTTCATCAAAGATGAACATGCTTGATGAGCTATGTGCCTCTAATGGCCATGGGAAAAATATTGACATGTGGAATGAGCTGTGGATGGGTCATTGCCTCAATAATTTTCTTGAAGAAACTGAAAATGCATGACCTAAATTTGATGGCAATGTTGTAGCATGGGTACAACATGTGCGCGAAAATTTATAGATGTCCTTATATATAGAAATAATAACTCTTATGATACAAGTTTTCTATGTAAGTCTCTTCTAAAGCTGGCCATGGTAGTACTTGATGAATGCTAGGACACTTGAAGAAGTTCCTACGCTTTTTGAATTCATGCTGAAGAAGGTTATTGAAGAACCTGAGCAACGACTATGTTTTCAAGAAGGACAGAAAAGAAGTCACTCAAAGATCATGGAAGATCTTAGTGAGAGGTGCAAGTTCTTCTCAAGGAGTTGTAGCAACTATTCCTAAGCTAACTCAAGCCCTCCATTGAGTAGCAATTGTCAGTAGCTAACCTGCATAGTAAATCATAAAAGATCAAGAGCCTGCTTCTGCATTTCTTGCTTCCACTTCGGTAGCTCATAGAACTGCCTAGAGTCTATTCCAAATACCTTTTTGAAATCTCATGTGAAAGGCACGACTCTCTCTTTAGTGGATCTATTCTAGGAGCTGGGTTTGCATATCTTGCTTTAAGTCTACCATAGCTATAAAAAGAAGATTCACCCACATCTCCATTCTAGCACTCTTCTACAATATCAAAAGGCTATTCAAAACTACGAATTGGGGAATTTTGGCTGCATACCTTCATTCTCATTGTTGAGCATCATCTCATAGTGCTTGCATCTGGACATTCCTCTTCCTTAAGTCTTGGATAGCTTAGCACTTTGACACTATTGAGGCTTCAATCTTCCATGTGGACTCTTTGTCAACTAATCGAGGAGCACTACTATGGAGCATTGCAACTATGGTATACATGGGAGTTCATGATAGGTGTTTTGATGCTGGTTGGACTATGGATGTGGTACAATTATGCCTTAGAGATTCTATCATAATTGCAAAGGATATTGATACATTTAATTTTGTTAGCAATGACACTTATGGTGACACTCATCTACTCATGGTGACATTGAGATGTCTATGAACTTGACAATGGTACTCATAGTGGTATGCCTATGTCTATGTTGGCAAGTATATGCCCCTTGTTTTGCAATGACACTTATGTTGATCATGAGGTGATCATGTTTGACAAGGTTATTCTCTTGTTGGCAATGCATTTTCCCATGGTGGAAATGGTTTGGATCATATTGGTAGTGGCTTCCAACCCACAATGTTTTATGGGACAACTTTTAGCTCATAATAGGCTTATGCATACTATTGTAGGCTTCTACATGTGTTTACAAAGGTATTTGTGGTTTGGGGAAGCATTTGCAAGTCTCCCAGGGTGCTCATAGGTCTCACAAAAGTCCTCATTTATTTTTATAACTTGGTTAGACCCTATAGGGTATCGAAAATTCAAAACATGCCTCTCACAGTTGTATACAGGGTGTTGTGGACTGCACTTGGAAGTCACACATTTCCTTTTACTAAATTTTCTATATAAGAAATGTTATTATATACCTATACTCTTTGCATAGAGGGGATTAATACCTTGGATTAGAGCTAGAAATCTCCCCAATCAGAGCTCTCATTGGAGAGTTACAACCACTTTTGTGTGCATTGGTCCTGTGGGACAGTAAGCTGTAGTCCCCTTTTGTACAGACATAGAAAGTTGTTCAGACTCAATTTTGAATATTTTCTAACATATAAATTTTACATAGGCTCGTAGAGGGCACTCTCCCCTTTGTTTTGAATCAAAAAGTTCCCCATTCGGATCTCCCTAGCCAAAGTTATCTTAGATTTTGTGACTAGGGGTCTGTGTGGATTGCACCTTCAATGGTAGGGCACAAGGATAAAAGAAAGATTAGTGGCCCAAGAATTTAGACATTTTCTCCACACTTCACGATGGCTTCATGAAAGGGATGGAGAAAGAAATAAGTACTCGATGGATCAAATGCACCAACAAAGAGACAATAGTATCTACAAAAACAAATCAATCCTAGCTCATAGTTCAAATTCATTTTCTCACTCTTGGTATCCTCAAATGAATGCATTGAATGCTACTCTATGCCAAGAAGAAGCTCTTGGACCTAGGAGCCACAATGAACTAATTGATCAAAATGATCAATTCATGTCTAAGATGGACTGAGTGATCTCAACCATCTCAGTCACCAACATATAAACCAAGGCAATCAATGACAAACTTACAACCCTTATGACTCACGTTACTCAAAGGGCTACAATTAAAAGGACAAATAAACATGATTATGAGCAGTAGCATGGGAATTATCATGGAAATTATGACTACCATGACCAGTGGCATGGGTTGGATGTGTAAAGGCAACAACATCATGTGCCTACTTATGGTCATCATGTATATGATGTTTGCGCATATTTGAGTAGTAGCATGCATCTGATGACTATGTATGTTCTTATGAGCTACATTTTGGTCACATACATGGACAACCATCTAGAAAGCCTTATTTACATGAGCAACATCATGCAAATGTATATGAGTATGTATATGGGGAGAAACATCATTATCAACAATGGAGTGATCGATATCATCAACCACTTGATCATTACTATGAGCAGCATGCACATTCTTATGAGCAACATGATACTTCTCACGAATGATGCCATGATGAGAACATCTCACTGGAGCTTCACGAGCAGGTGTCCCATCACACAAAGGCCCTTAACTTTGAATGCCTAGTAGTAGCCCCGCATGTGGGACTCATGGACATTAAATGCCTAGGGGTTGATGCAGTGAATGCTGTGGTGATGATTGCAATTTCATCTTCTCAAGTTCTACTTGGCATAGTGGTTCCCAATGAGTTTATAGACAAGTAAATGCATGCTACCGTCTGGGTTAATGAGGATCTTGTGCTACCATCAGGGCTTAAAGATGACACCATGAATTACTTCTATGATACAACAGATGCATTGGATTACAATTATCCTTTTGACCGCGGTGGTAGTACGGTGACCCATGCTTGTATGGACGACCCTTATGCTCTTGATGATTATTATGTAGGTCATCCATTTGATCTTGGGGAATGGAATGGTCTTGGAAAAGCCCTATCCCAATCAACATTTCACCAGTGTAGATCTTCCTATACTTTAAGGGTGCAATTTTGACTGAGGATTAGCTAAATTTGCCCTAGTCAGTATTGCAGACAACACACTATTTTAGAACAATTTTTACCCTAGAATAATGACAGTCAAGTGTCATGTATATGGGCTGAAAGTACACTTCATGAGATTTGTTTTGACATGTCACATGCCTCAATCGGAGCTGGCCATAGAAAGTGATGACCAATTTTCTCCAGCAGGCCTATTCTAGATAGTATACTATCCACTATTTGTCAGCCCCTAATTGTCAAGAATTGGTGGCCTGTTGAGTGTTGAAATGACCTATTTTTTGGCTGATTTTTGTTGTTTTTGAGAGTTGAATGGTTGATTTTATGAGATGATTGATTGGTTTGGAAGTGGTTTGAGAGTGTTTTGGATAGGTTGGAATGGTTTTATTAAGCTCATGATGTTTATTAGTAGAGATGTGAAGTTTTGTTGATGTTCTGATATGTTCTGTTTGGTCCTGATAGCTTCTGTTGAGCTTCTGTTTTGTTCTATTTTCTCTCTGTATGGAAGGATGGAGTATTTATTGATAGGGTTTGAGATTGTTTAAAAGCTTATTGAGTGATTTTTGATGGTTTGGAATGGTTTTGGTATGAGTTATGTGGTTCTGATGCTTTCTGTTGACCTTTTGTAACTCTCTGTTGAGCTTCTGTGAGCTTCTGTAGACCTTCTGTATGCTTCTGTATGTGTTTTGTTGGATAAGAGTGTAGCTTGGGAAAGTTTTCTAGCCTTGGAAAGAGGTGAATACAAGTGCAAAAGAGCTAAAATAAGTCAAAGAAGTAGCTGTTGAAGACTCAAGTAAAGACTGGAGTGAAGTGATAGTGGTGAGCTATGAAGAGTCACTGTAGTGGCTCTGGTGCCTCTTCATATCAGACATACCTCTTGGGAGGTGCATCCATGACCTAAGAAGGATTATTGTGGGTGATTATTGAGTGATTTTAGTGAGGATATGATGTACTATTCATGGAGAGAGAGAGAGAGAGTCAGAGATAGCCAATTCTATCAAAACAGTGTGATTGTACATGAGAGATTGAAAGAGAAGACTATGAAGACATTGAAGATGAATACTATGTGATGTATTTCCATTCAAAGATGGTGTATTCCTTTTCTTTCTTCGTTCTATTGATGGATTCTGTGAAGATGTTGGAGAATATGGTTGATTCTATCAAATCCGTGGGAGAAATCTACTATGATGCTGCGTAAAGAATTGTTGTTTTCTTTGTTTTGATGATCAAAAGAATGAAATAAAAGCTTGTTGATGTTACAAGATAGATTTTCTTGCAAGATAATTCCCTTTTCCTTGGTTTTCCTCTTGGGGCTCCATGTTTTTGGTGCGCAGCCAGGAAAACTTGCCATTAACAAGCACCAGAAGAGGCTGAAAATGTAGGAAATGGCATTGCCAAGAAGAGAAGAATTCAATGGATGTTTGTAAAGTTCCTTCTTCCACTGAAGAGTTGGAATTTCTCATACTCAAATCCACTTTCCACAAGAATTTCATCCCACAATGGTGGAAACATATCACCATCATGATGCATGCTCTATGTGGTGGATAGTTTCCTCTTCCTCTTGAAGCAGTAGAAACTTGCATCTTGGTGGCAAATTGTTTGGGAACAAACTGAAGAGCAGAAATAGAGAGAATGACCATCCATGGAAGATTTGGCATTCATTGAGAAGTTTCTAGACATCATCAAGTGGAAAATAGTCAAGAAGCTTCAGGAGTCTTGGTTTGTGGCGGTTCACAAAGACAAGAAGGAAAAGAGTTGGAATTTGTTCGTGGATGCTCAACAACAAGATACATGGGATGCTTGATGCACTGAAAATCTTCTGTTTGTTCAATTGGCAACCCACTAGAAGTTGGTAGACAGAGTGTTTTTCACAACATACACTGTTGAAACCATCAGAAGCTAGCATTACTATGATAATGGAACCACCACAATGCTTAGACGTATGCATTTTGACACCTTCAAAATCGAATACCTTCCTCTGTGCAGTGGCATGAAAGTAGAATTCAGAGACGTTGAAAAGAAAGAAGTAGAAGAAATGTTGGCAAGAGAGTCCTCTAGAGACTGAAGCCTTCTTTTATCCCTCTATGGAGCACTAACAACATAGTGGAGCCAACCCCCTGATGAATGACGCAATAAAGAGGCAAGCGTTAGAACGAGTCCAGAGGTACGTGAGAAGAGAGAAAGAAAAAATCAAAGCTGAGAAAAAGCTCGCAGCAGAAGCCGCCTTTGACGCCCTTGCGGAACTCTTTACAGAAGTCCCAATGGCACATCAAGCCCTTCCTCCTCCTGCTGGAGGTCCACTTCCAAGCCAAATCCGTTCTGGAAATATTGATGACAGGCCAGTGAATGTAGTCCCATTGCCAGTTTTCAAGGGAGAGTACAATGAAGACCTCGATCTTCATGTAGCAGAGTTTATGGTAGTATGTGTGGCTAACAATGCCAGAACCCCTAAGCATTGGTTAGCAATATTCCCCGCCACTTTCAAGGGCTCGGGGTTTCAGTGGTATGAGAGACAAGCAGCAGGAACTTTTGGCACATGGGACGACCTGAAGTTGGCCTTCCTCACTAAATTCAGGCGTGAAGGTTTTGAAGAGTGGATGCGAGAGGAATTTATGAATTTAAGTCAGTCCTCTGGAGAAAGAGTAGAAGCTTATGTCTCACGAATGGAATCCATCCTGAAGACATGGACTAACCATAATCTAGATGATGGCATTCAGAAGGGGGTGTTTCTCAGAGGATTACAACCAGAAGTCCGTAAGTTTGTGGAGCTGCAAAGACCAGCCACATTGCAAGCTGCAACAGAAGGTGCAAGACTGTACGATGAAGTGGAAGCTAGATTGGCGATGAATCCAGGAAGAGGAGTCCTACCTCCTCTGATGCTAGGAATGATGTACCCACCAAATGCAATCCCAGGGACAGTCCCCTACCCCTACCAAACAGATGCCCCCAGTATCATAGTATAGTGCACCAAATCCACAATGGCCACAATCAATGCCTCAAATGATGGTTCAACCACAACAACAATGGTCCCAAACAATTCCCCCAATGCCAAATTAGCAGCAACAATGGAACCCTACCAACTAGAGCCAACAGCCAACAGTTCAAATAGGAGCTCTGAATCAGAATCAGAACAGAGACCCCTTTGCACCAGCCCAACCTGTTTATGCAGTGATTATAGAGACTCCTCAAAACCCTACTGCCAGTACCTCAAGAGGAGAAAGATTGAAGGATTATTTATCCAACTCAATTGCAAATATAAAAAAGGAGTTGATGAATGTGATTACAGAGCAGCTACAGACACTGAAAGTGAATACTGCTAGCATATCCAACGTTGTAGGAGCAGGAAGAGATGTGATGCGGTCAAATACTTGGTGTGGTAAGTGTCATCAAGCAGGCCATTTAGCCACTGAATGTACACGAAAACCAACAATTCCTGGAGCTTTCTGTTCCTACTGTTTGCGGAAGAACCATACAGAGGATATTTGCTCTCTGAAGGAGATACATGATAGGAGAAGGAAGGAAGAAGATGCAAGATTCAACTTGCTGAAATCCAAAATGACAACACAAGATATTGGACCCAAGCCTAGAGAGTTTGGTCCTAATTTCAGTCCAAGGAGGTTTCCCTCTCAAAGTTACAGAGGAAGACAGTCTGGAGGTGGTCAGAGATCAGAAGTGGAGTGTTATAGATGTGGAGAAAAGGGACACATTTCACCAAATTGTCCAAATCCCAGAAGGTCAGTGGATTACAAGCCCTTATGCAATCGATGCAAAGGAGAAGGCCACACTGCAAAAGACTGTCCAAGCCCAGTCCCAGTGAAAAACAGTGCTACTGATAGTCCGGCCAAGGCCCAAGAGCCTACCCCCAATTTAGTGGAATTGGAAGTTGTTGCTATCACTCGTGCAAAGAAGAAGAAACCACCTATCCAGAAAGAAAATAATCCTCCTGCCAGAACAATAAAGTTCAATCTTCCACCAGAAGAACAGAATAGAACAGAGCCTGACAGTGCCGTATAGAGCACCACAGTGCCACAGAGAGTCACAGAGACAATTCCAGAGACAAGACCAGAGGTCCAGGAGATAGAAGAGGAGGAAGTGCCACAAGTGGAAGAAGAAGTTCCCGTGATGCCCCAGTTGGAAGAAAAAAGGAAAATGAAAGTGGGTGTCGCCCCATTCCCTAACCGGTTAGAGAAGCCAGTGGATCCTATTAAGGAATACGATCTGGTTAGAGATCTAGATACCTTTAAACCAAACCTCACATTCCGACAATTATTGATGTTGTCTCCCAGTTGCCGAAAAAGGTTCAAAAGTATGCTGACAAGAAGACGTGGCTTAAGGATTGCTCCCTCAACAACAACAAAGTCCAAAAAAGCTCCAGAGCCTGTAAAAGAAGTGGACATGGCTAACGCCTTTCTAGATCCGGGTACCCCAGAGACTGGCGTGTGGATAGAAGGCTGCTTTATTGCAAATGCACTGATTGATGGTGGTTCATCAGTGAACATTATGACGGATGTGACAATGAAGGATCTAGGCCTACAAGGTATGCAACCTACACAATGGCTTATCAGACTGGCAGACCAGAGCAGAATCAAGCCTTTGGACATTCTCCCATATGTAAAGACAATAGTAGCCGGAAAAGATTATTGGCTAACCTATCTGGTGGTGAAGCCAAACTCTTATGGTACATCCTACCCCCTATTACTGGGCAGACCATGGCTTTTTGAAGCCAGAGCAAGGACGGATTGGTTCAAAGGAACCTTGAGCTTGGGTAGAGGACCCAATAAAGTGGTGCTGAAGTTATATGGTGCTCAAAAAGGACATGGATCCACCTCCTTGGAATTATCTTCTGACTCCCCCAATGAGGCTACAGATGGAACATCAACAGACGAAGATGCTGTGAAACAGATCCTTCCCAAGAAAACAGTGGCACGTTCCTTAACAGTGGATACTGTAAGCCAACTCCCAAAAGATGCAAAGTCCCTGTCAATGGGTGAATACTTCCTGCCTGAACCAGGAACGATTTCCGAAATCACTTTTGACAGTGAGATAGAAGCATGGATATACTGCTCTCCCTGTTACATGGCCATAGCAGAGCCAGAGACAGAGGCAGAAGGTGAAATAGAGAGCCTGTTCTTCTCTTACAGAGCTCCTACAGAGACAGAGACAGAGATGAGACTGAGACTGAGACTGAGACTGAGACTGAAGAGGATGGAGATGATACGGAAGAAGAAGATTATGAAAGCGAGACAAAAGAGTATATCCCACTTGAAGAGGATACATATGAAGAAGAAGTTCCAGAAGCATCAGAAGCAGATGAGCTCATGCTGTGGGACAGAATGGTGATGGTACCATTTGGTCTGGTAAATGGATTTTCTCATATACAAAATCTTTATAAGAAATGGTTAAAGAAGACCAAGCCGTCTTTCTGCAGTGGCTCATGCCGCCCTCACCCACCTTTGCCAAGAAAAGATGATGATGATGCACCGTGCTAACAAGCACCAGTCTCACAATTCCAACAAGCATCAGAGGGTCCCTGTTATGTGATATTCCTGGACTCGTCATCAGAAGATGAGTCTTCAAGCCAAGAGGTAACTAATCTTGAAACCAAACACGAAACGGCTCTAGTCCCATTTCAACATCTCAAGGAGCAACCTAAGTCTCCACCAAAAGAAGAAGTTGGGTCTAGTGGGACATCAGAAGAGGACACCACCCCCTTGAAGGAGTCGGATCTGTATCCAGAAGCAGTTTGTGGGACCTTCATCCGTGAAGTAGAAGGTGAAAGGCAGTTAACTTTTATGGATGCAGATGGCACTGAACGCCACTTAAAGGTGGGTAGCAGCCTACCAGAAGAGGAGTTGTCAACCTTGTACAACTTGTTGAAAGAGAATTTGGACGTGTTTGCGTGGTCATACAAAGACCTAAAGGGGATTGATCCCACAATACGTCAGCATCATATTGATTTGGAGCATGATGCCAAGCCAGTACGGCAATGACAGAGGCGAATGAACCCGAATTATTCCACATTGGTGAAAGCAGAGCTGCTGAAGCTTCTGGAAGCCGAGTTCATCTATCCAGTGGCAAACAGTGAATGGGTCTCACCCATTGTAGTAGTACCCAAGAAGAATGGAAAATTGCGAATCTGTGTGGATTTCCGCAAGTTGAACTCCAAGACCAAGAAGGATCACTTTCCGATTCCTTTCACAGACCAACTATTGGACACAGTGGCAGGACATGAGCTTTATTCCCTTCTGGATGGATTCAGTGGATACAACCAAGTGTAGATAGCAGAAGAAGACCAATCCAAAACAACCTTCACCACAGAATGGGGGACCTACGCTTAGCGAGTGATGCCGTTTGAGCTCTGCAATACCTCAGCTACTTTCTAGCGAGTCATGATGGCCTCATTCCAAAATCATCTGCATGACTTTATTGAGGTATATTTGGATGACTTCTGTGTCTATAGTTTGATCCGTGCACACTAGGGACATTTGGAACAATGCTTTGACCGATGCCGGGAGTACGGGATTTCCCTCAACCCCGACAAATGCATCCTTGGGGTCTCTTCTGGAGTTCTGTTGGGCTACATTGTCTCTGCACAAGGGATATCAGCAGACCCTTCAAAGATCGAAAAGATTGCAGCTCTGACAGCACCCACCAACCTCAAACAGTTGAGGGGATTCCTAGGCCATGTGGGTTACTACAGAAGGTTCACAGCCCATTTTGCAACAAAGGAAACCTCCTTGCACAAGCTTCTGAGGAAAAAGGCAGAGTTTATTTGGACAGAAGAATGTGACAAAGCCTTCAACATTCTGAAGCAGTGTCTGATTGAGGCACCCATTTTGCAGCCTCCTGATTGGACGAAGGAGTTTCATGTACACACTGATGCATTAGTTGAAGGGTTAGGTGCTGTCCTATGTCAAAAGGCCCCCTCAAAATTAGATCAACCGATCTACTATGCAAGCCGAAAAGTCACTAATAAGGAATGGAACTACACATTGTGACATAGCTTGAGTGCTTGGCAATGGTGTTTGCCCTAGAGAAGTTTCACCACTGCCTACTGTCTACCCACTTTAAATTTTATATGGATCATGAGGCCCTGTCCTTCCTGATGAACAAAGCAGACGTGAAGGGACGAATGATGAGATGGCTCCTTCTATTCCAGGAGTTCGACTTTGAGGTGATTACCAAACCTGGTCGTTTCCATGTTCTGGCTGATCATCTGTCATGTTACCCACAGATTGCAGACGAGGAGCAGGATGATCCAGACCTCCTTGATGCTTCCCTATTCCTGGTAGAAACTGTAACCCCCTGGTATGCAGACATTGCCAATCTTCTGGCAACCCAACAATACCCTCCTGGTATTTCTAGTCAGGAAAGGAAGAAGCTTATATTAGAATAAGCCCCCTACACCTTGTTAGGCGGCGCACTGTACAAGAAGGGCAAAGATGAAGTGCTCAGAAGATGTGTTGCAGGAGATGAGATTGGGATTGTTTTGAAGGCTTGCCATGATGAGCCATGTGGGGGCCACTTTGCAGGAGAAGCCACAACCAGGAAGGCTCTGCTTATTGCAGGATACTAGTGGCCGACCCTCCACAAGGATGCTTATGATTACTGCAAGAGATGTGATGCTTGTCAGCGAATGGGGAAACCCATCAAAACAAGTGCCATGCCATTGCAACCTATCCTTCCTTTGAAGCCTTTCGAGAAGTGGGGCATCGACTTCGTAGGCCCGATCGATCCTCCCACCAAATGGAAACAGAACCGATACATCTTGGTATGTACGGATTATGTTACAAAGTGGTGTGAAGCTAAAGCCCTAAAGCGGGACGATGGTAACAGCGTGGCCCTGTTCATGTACGAGAATATCATCACTCGTTTTGGCAGTCCCCTAGAGTTGGTAAGTGACAGAGGCACTCATTTCATTAACAAAGTCATGGAAGAGTTGACAGAGCTGTATAAGATCTGCTATCGCAAGTCCACTCCTTATTACCCCAGAGCCAACGGCCAAGTGGAAGTCACGAATCACATCCTCTGCTTGATCTTGACAAGAACAATTGCCGCACATCGTCGTGATTGGGATGATCGACTTACAGAGGCCCTTTGGGCATACAAAACCTCCTATAAAGCAGCAACATGATAGACACCCTTCCAGCTGGTGTATGGTACAGAGGTTGTTTTCCCTGTTGAACTGGAATTGCCCTCTTTGGGAGTGGCTATCAAAGAGCGTTTGGGGGATGATGATTCACTGCAACGTCGTCTCCTGCACTTGGAATGTTTGGACGAAACTCGCAAGATGGCTCTACAGTGCATGGAAGCCACGCAAGCTCGACGTAAGGCTTACCATGACAGCTTCATCAAGCATAAGGAGTTCAAGGAAGGTGATTTGGTCCTCGCCTATGATTCGAGATTTGGCAAGTTTCCTGGCAAGCTCCAATAGCAGTGGATGGGCCCATATAAGGTACTTGTTGTCAACCCTAATGGCTCTGTCCAAGTGCAGACCGTTGATGCCTCTGATGATCCCTTCCTGATCAATGGATATCGCTTGAAGAAGTACTTCTCTCCTTGGGGATCTTGACAATCACGGTCACCTGATCCTTTCCCCCATTGGGGTGGCACTGTAACTCTTATGATGCTACTTCTGATAGCCGTCCTTCAACCATTCCTGATGAGGTGGACGCAACCCTCTATCCCCTCAGCCCCACCTTCCAGCCCTGATCTCTTATCCTCTATTTTTAGAATAGCGACAGTGGCGAGGTTGGTTCTGACATATGGTCTTTCTACCATTCCTTTCCTAATTTTAAAAAAAAAGACAAAAAAAGGAAAAAATTTATACATATCAGTCATGGGAGAAAAGGACTTCGGTCCCTGTCATGCCGACCTATTCTTCGAGAAAAGGTGGAGACACCCTCGGGAGTAGGAGAAAAAGAAAAGAAAAGAAAAACAAATAAGAAACAAAAAAAAACTGTTATAGGAGTAAAGGAAGAGATTCCCTGTCATAGCAGGCCTCGTTCCAAGAAAAGGTGTTTAACACCCTTGGGCGGGAAGCTGCCTGTGGAAAAGGTGGCAACACCTAACAGTCCAGAAAGTGGATTCATCAGTTGACATCCCCAGGATCCAGTTCCGAAGCTACCTCCCTTGGTACGCTGTGTCCTGTGTCTTTCTATGGAGCGTTTAACAGTCCTCTAGTAGATGCCATGTTCCTATGTAACACAACGTTCGATCTGATGGCTACCTCCCTGGGTATGCCTGACGACATGATCTTCATCGACAAACAATTGAGTGACGCGAGCTTTCATCCTAACCAGATGGGGAAGTGAGTATGGTTGCCCTCTGTAACTATCAACAGAGAGTGAGACAGAGGGTGGGACAAGAGACCAGTCTTTTCTCTTTAAATCAAATGAGAGGTGAGAAGTGTGAATGAAGTGTTGCACGCACGGGATGGGCCTCTCAATGCACAAAGCACGATCTGTTTCTGTGCACTGCACTATAAGGCTCCCTGGCCTTCCTTCTCGCACTGTATGCTGGCACAGCGCGGGATGCACAGTTGCACCATCAAATGCACACAAGGCATACAACCTTTGTACAAAGTGACCGTGAGGATTACATCAATGGGTTTCAGGACATGGTTGCCCTCTGTATCTTTCAATAGAGCATGAGACAGAGGGTGGGCTGAGTGTGACTGGAGTTTCTTCAATCAATTACCGAGAGGTGAGATTGAGGGACGCTACGACCTTTGGCGCAAGATATATTCTCGTTTCCCTATGCACCCATGGGGTGGGTCTCTACCGTCATCACAGGACACGTCACCCTGTTCTGTACACTGCACTGTAAGGCTCCCTTGCCTTCCTCCTTGCACCTATGCCAGACGGGTTAGACACACTAATGCACCATCAACTGTGCACCCTAGCATACTCCCTCTGCACCATACCCCTTATCGATCCCTAAACCGGGGTGTGAGATATGGGTTTTCATTCTGATTTTCTCGAGTGATATTAGTCATGGGGCGAGTGACTGCTCTTTCATTCCATTTGAGTGCCTGTAAGTTGAATATAATCTCCCTTGCCATCGACAAATTTCCTGCGATTCCTTTAACCAGCTACCTCCCTGGGTGCTGCCGCGTGGTCCCTACCACGAAGGACGTGTGCTGGAGCAAACCTTGGTACCTCCTGCAGCAGAGCCGACAACGACACAATACGTGCCATCGACAGTCCACCTTGATCCTCAACAATATGGGCCAAGTTTTTCTAACTATACAACTTCTGTTTCTCAATGACGGTCATGTTTTAAGTGTGGGGACGTTCGTGGTTGGTCTGTTGTGTGGTCCTAGGTCCTTGTTGCTCGGTTAACCCTACCCGTTAAGGTTTTAAGTGTGGGGACGCGTCCCTGCGCGTTTAGATTGCAGACCCCTCTGCATATGCCTCACCCTGCTAATGCCTTTATGCCATGACTTGCTTTTACCGTGATGGGGTCCCTTTCCCACCCACCTGTCTCCTATCACCCCTCCCTTGGGGCTGTTCCTCCTCCATTTCTCTTTTCCTTTATTTTGTTGTGTTTCCTTGTGAACGCACCCGACGTTCAGTGGCATCCCCATCTACCTTTACAAACCTGTTCATCCCTTTGAACTGATCATTTTTCCTTTTTGCCCACCCCTATTCCAGTGCATGGTTTTCGAGTTATTAATTTTTGAAGCATTTTGCGCACATTAGCCGATTTTCCATGTGAACACGATTTGCTTGCTTCGGAACCGTAATCTGACGTCATAGCCCTGCCAACCACTTTCTCCCTGGCATTTTTTGTTTTTACACCATATCCTTCCGATGCACGGTTTGTCCAATATTAATTTTTGCAGTTTCTCGAGACTTTTTCGTGCGTCTTTTTGACATTTTTCCATGTGAACATGCTCTCTTTGCATCGGACTTCCAATTTGATTTGACAACCGTGACCGCCGCGCCTTCCCCCACCTTTTTTCTTTTTCCTCCACCCTCTTTTGACTTCTGGATTTTTAATTATTAATTTTTGAATGTGTTTTCGGGTGTATTTTTAGTGTTTTTTGCATGTGAACCCCTCCTACTTCAGTCGGAACTGCGTTCTAACATGACAACCCTGTGCCACCCCTTTTTGTGGCCATTTTTCCTTTTTACTGCATGTCATTCCAGCAAGCGGTTAGTCCAATATTATTTTTCAATTCCATTTTCGGGTCTGTTTTTTGGGTTTTTCCCATGTGAACGCGTATTATCTCAGTCGGAACCATGTTTTGACGTGTTAGGGTTGTTGGGCACATCTTTTTGCACATTTTTTCTTCTTCCTGCACCTCGTTTCGAGGCACGGATCTTCCAATATTAATTTTCGTTTGCGTTTTTTCACCCTTTTTGTGTTTTTTGCATGTGAATGCCCTGTTTTTCCCCCGGAACCCCCGTTCCACGTTTTCCTTGTCTTCCCCCTGCTATCCTGTACAATTTTTGTTTTAACGACATTTCGTTTCGATGCCTGGATTGGGAGATATTAATTTTTCCTTATTTTTATGTGTTTCACACGACTCGTCTTGCGCGTGAACGTACTCGTTTTCGATTTCACGCGTCTCAACAAGTCACGATCACGTCCGCGTGCCCCGTACTGATATCTTGGCGCCATTCCGATCCTGTCACGGCAAATTTTTTTACCCCGCCTCGCGCATGCGCGCGGGATGGGGGCATGCCTTTCTTTTATGGGGGGATATCCTCCTCCCACGGGCACCCTCCCCCCATGGGCATCCTCCCCTATCCCCCCCCACCCCCTTTCTCTCTCCCCGACCCCCAACCACCTCCCTCCCCATCTTCCCCCCTGCGTGCCCTTCTCCCTCCCTCTCCCTTCCTTCTCTCTCCATCTCGCTGCTCCCTCCTCTTCTCCATCCTCCCTGCTCCTCCTCTTCTCCTCCCTCCCTCCTCTCCTCCCACCTGTTCCCTTGCCGCCCTAGAGGAAGCCGCCGCCGCACTGGTCGCAGATGCGCCCGCGCCTGTGGAAGCCCGCCCGCTCCTGTTGGTGCTGCCCCTGCCCCACCTGGGCTCCGCCGTGCAGCCCCCCTGTCGCCCCGCCGCCCGCTGGGCCTCGCCACGCCGCCGTACGCCCTCCTGGCATTTCTGCCCCGCCTGGGCTCCGCCGTGCAGCCCCCTTGCCGCCTTTTGCCTCCTGGCCACCTGCCGCCTTTTGCAGTCCCACACTCAACCCTCCACACCCCCCAATCACACACCTCCCACCTACCCCACCCAAGCCCTCAGTCCTACCCAGTTACCACCCAACCCCCCTTACCCCCCCATAAGCCCCTAGTCCCACCCCGGTCCCACCAACCACCCCCACACAAACCCCCACAGGCCCCAATTCCCTCCCACAGGCCCCCGTTCCCCCCTTCTCACCCTCTTACGCCCCGTACCCCCCATCGTAACCTCCAAGACGAAAAACGTAGAAACCTGCCGAAACCCCGCAGACACGCGCCGCAACTCTTCTCAGCCCCCTATCCCCCGAAAAGGTCTGTCCGCGCGCATGGTTGTGCACGTGGTTGTTCGTGTGCTGGTGTGAGAGTTCGTTCGCAGCTGTTCACGTGTGCGAGGACGCAAGTTAGCTGGTCCGTGCGGTGGTGTGCACTAGCTGGCTGTTCACATGCAGCTGACATGCAGTCCAATCCTGGGTGTATTCCCGGATTTTTATTTTTCGAACTCGAAAACCCTTAAAATTACATTTAAAAATTCGAAAATTCATTAAAATCAATTAAAATTCAAAAACATTACAGAAAAATATTAAAAAATTCCCAATATTTATGTAGTAAATTGAAATATTTTTCCAATTTGAAAATCTCAGAAAAAAATTTCAAAAAAATTTAAAAGTAAAAATTCTTTCAAAAATACATACAAAATGAGAAAAAATTCATTAAAATTGGTAAAAATTACCAATTTAATTGCGAAAAAATTCTTGAAAATTTCATCAACTTCTTTGCTTATTTTTGGAATATTTCCTAAGTTAAAAATGATGTGTCAATTTATTCCATTATTATTTTATGGCAAAAATGCTTCATTAAATGCCTAAATTCATGAAAAATCTTCTTTAATTCCAAACACAAGCTGAAAAATCTGGAAAAATCCAGATACCTTGGTCACATGTAGTGGATTGATGCTGAAAATCTTCAAAATTTTTATATGTGTTTCATTGTCAAAATTTTGCCACAAAGATCAACAAAAACACGGGAAAAAAAACATTACAACAAACAAACATATAAAAACCAAAATACACAATCAACAATACACAATTTTTTTTTATAAAAAAAACAACAACAACATATAAGCCATTAGTCATCCAAACAAATTCATATACACTAATCTTGTTATGTCGTGTGCCCAATTATTTTCAGTTCGTGGTTTTTCTTTTTGGATTGCTGACCTACATTTTGGGGATTGAGAAGTGCGCATTCATTGCATACACATACACCCACTTTCAGATATTTTTCCTTTTATATTTTTTATTTTTTTCGCTACCCCAAAATTCACGCTTAATTTTTAACATGTATCCTAAACACCACCATGGCACGCGCGCTCGCGCCAAACACACATTTTTCTAATTAAAATCAACTAGCCGTTCACTTAGCACGCGCTAAGTGCACTTCAAAGGCACCTTAATATTTTTAATAAAAATGAACCAGCCGTCACAAGAGCACGCGCTGGCAAAAAAGCGCTCTACATCACCTTAAATTTTAATAAATGAATTTGCATTTAGAGACCCGGTCTGGGTATCGAAGTCCGGGTTGCGTTAAAGCACCACTCCAACCTAATAATTTATAATTAAATTTTTAAGAAGGAACCGTCGTTTTCTTGTTAAGGTTTATCACTTAATTAAAAATTCACCCATTTCTTAATAATTCATAAAATGAACCTTTCATTAAATCAATTTTCCCTCACTGCACTTATTTCCCCTTTTTAATGAACTCGCTTCATGGGATGGGCGCGTACAAATCTATTAGTTGACACTGCTGGTCAAGTTATGGTTCAGTCTTGATGTCCGTTTTTTTTTTGTAGTCTGATTTGTCCATTTGTTACGGTTAAGGGTACGGTGTGTAGTTTTTTTTCTCTTTATTGCATGATACGGGGTTTTGGGTGTTTGCATGTTGCATAGCATGAAGCTTTCGGTCGCATATGTGTAGAGGTCATGTCGAATTTTTTCTAGGCTGTGGTTTGCTTGGGGATAGTTGGTCGAATCACGTTTTATCACCTTGATTGATATCTTATCCTTGGTTTTTGTCTGTTGCTTTGCAGGCATTCTCTTTGTTTGTCTGTGTTTGTGGTGTGTGTGTGTAACCATCTGAATGGCACCCTCTCGTACTCCTCCCCCGATCCAGTATGTTCCTTCGGCTTTACATGATTATTCTTTGTTACTGGATTTGGACGTTGTTGCTAAAGCGGGCTTGTCCAAGTTCGTGAGCCTTTCTTTCCCACTGGTTCCAGATGATCCTGCCATTTGTGACGAGTTTTTAACCTCTTACAGTAAGAGGTCTGGTCCAGTCCGTGGCACTATTGTTCTTCTGACACCGAAGAGTCTAGGCAAGGCTCTTGGTCTGCCATATTGTGGGGAGTCTGTCCCTGCTGCCAGACAGTTGTTCACCAATGATGATATTTTGAAGCTGTTGCAGAAGTAGACTCAAGATGTTCTTGATCCGAAGAAGGTCATTACCACGTCAGGAGTCGGTGTCTCCATGATTTCCAATCCCCTATGGAAACAGCTATGCCAATTCCTTCAGGACAGGCTCATGCCTGCAAAATCCCCATCTCATTATCTTTCCAAGGAGTTGTTTACAACTTCACGAATGATTTTGAAAGGCACAACTATTGATTGGAGTACCTACCTCCTCTCCAAGATGGATCACCGCTTTATCCGAGCTACTCGAGGAAATGTGACTAATGTTACATTTGGGTCCTTCCTATATGTCTTCTTGCTACATGCTGCCCCTGCAAAGGAAGTTCCTTTACCTCCAATTGATCCTCCATAAGTTCCTCCTCCGCCTCATAATGAAGATGATGATGTGATAATTGAGGATGATGATTCTCCTCCTCCCCTTGTTATTCAGAGAAAACGCCTCAAGAGGGTGGCTGAGTCAGTGCCTATTCCTCCTCCTCCAGTTTCAGTGACAATTCCTGCCCAGTCTTGCAGCACCTTGCTTGCATTCCTTCAGACGCCAAATCTTTTCAGAGCCCATAGAGACGAGATGCTAAAACTTACTATTCCTTTTGTTCACCGCCTGGTAACAGGAGATGCTATTCCGTTCCTATGTAAGGATATCCAGAGTTCTATTGAACTTTCGATGACTGCCTGTATCCAGCAATTATATTCTTCATTTTATGATGAAGTTCAGCAGTCTAAGAAGGAATTCAATAAGACCAATACTGAGTTAGCCTCTGCTCAGGAGAAATTCTCTGACCTTTGTATGCAAATGGAGCAGCAGAGTAAGCTCATGGATACTCAGAAAGCTGAAATCTCTAAGTTGAAAGCTGAGTTGGCAAAAGCTAGGTCTCAAGTGGTTGTTGTAACAGAGGAGAGGGATAAGTTACAGAAGGAGAGTCAAGAGATGAAGGAGGTGATAGCTACCCAAGCAGAGAAGTTTAAATCCACCATAGCTATCTTAGACCAGAGCAATGCTCAAATCCAGCAACTCAAAGATCAGTTGGCTCAGTCTCGGTCTAATACACAGAGTCCTGTGTAACCAGTTTCTCTTTTATCCCCTGTAGACTCAGCAGCTCTTCAGAGACAGGCTACCTTATGTTCCTTATTTCAGGCCAAGGTGGAAAGATTGCAATCTCGCATGGATTTGTTATGGTCTTCTTTTGAGCAGTATCAAGAATATGTTCCACCAGATCATTCCTTTTTTGTTCATTATCAACAACAGAAGTTGGCCTTCTATATCAAACTTTCCACAATGGATTTACCTATTCCAGAGGATGGATGGAGTGGGGCCTGGTCATCTGATTTGCTGATAGAAGTAGTGAGGATGGTTTTTGAAGACTCTGTCACTCCAGATACGATGCTTCTGTCCTATATGTATTTGAGGGGTGATTTACTAATTCCAGATGATGAAGATCTGGCTTGGTATGTCGGAGATGTGGTATTGCAAGCTTGTTTGTATGTCCGACATTTGGAGTTGAGGATTGGTGAGATGTTCCAGGGATATTCTTCAAAGGTGGCTGAGTGTCCTGAGTTTTCATGGCACACTATGGTTGATGCTGTCATTTTGAATCACCGTCAGGTCAAAGCTTTAGCTCATGCCCAGAACATTAACCAACTGAGGGTGGATCTTTTAGCCTATCTCTCCAACCAACCCCCATTTGATACTTCTTTCTTTGAACCCTATCATCGTAGATCAGCTTTAGGTCTGTCCTTGCCATGCCTAACTCATTATCAACAAATGGCTTATAGGTATGATGCTTATATTTTCCTTTTTCAATCTAGCCCAAAGGTCATTTTACCCCTTCTTTTCCAACCTCAAGGATCTCCTCAAATTCCTATCTTTACCCATTGTTCTTTTATTGAAGATCGAGTTTTTCTACCTCCTAATCCTTGTTCTTCTCCATCCCCTGATATTCTATCAACTTTTCCTGCATATCTTTTAACGCCTTTCTTAACAGAATCTCCTCAATTTTCAGCAAATCCATCTTTACTCCATTCTTTATTTTATGATTTTGCCTATCCATTGCTTCATCCTCTTTCATTAGTCCCTCTTTCGTCTCCTAACACTTCTATTCCTAATCCTCCTCAGTTGGTTAGTGGGTATCAAGGTTTTGATCAGAAGATTCTTCGAAGAAGAGGCTGGAGTTCAAATGATTCCCTTACTGGACCTCAAATCAATTGGCCTTTGATCCCAGGAGAATGGATAAGTGCTAGTCAGGCTTATCAGAATTATCTACATTTTGCTCAGCAATATTCTCAGTCTGCAGATCCTTCTGTGCACTTAACTGCTCATTTTACTTGGTACCTGGCGTATATGCATAGGCATTCTCATAATGATTCAAAACCTATTCCAAAGTTGTGCTTGAATGTCAATGTGAGCATTGATTCCCAGCAATTGGATGTCTTGTACTTTCATGCCCTCTGTTTTCCTAGTAGATACCTTGTCTTATTGGAAAGGATGTGCTGCCTTCAATTTTTTCAGAATCCTCTCAAGACATTTGTAGATGAATCCTTGTCCATGGATCGTTTTCGAAATCACCAAGCTTTCAAAAGGGATCATCTTCATTGATACCTTTGCAATGTATTGTGGATGATTTTTAATGAAAAATCTCTCTTTTTGGAGGAGTCATTCATATGGTTGTGTTGTGTGTAGTATTTGTGTTGTGGGTTAATTTATGTGATAAGATCGTGGTGGTTGCCTATTCGATTTGCTTTCATGCGAGCTATATTTTTGGAGAATTGCGGTGATGGTGTTGCTGGTTGGATAGTTGAAGATGCTGATGCAAAAGAAGAAACCTCTTATATCCTCTACAAGTTTGTTGTGATTTCCAGTTTGATAAGAAGTGTTAATGTATAAAGGGTTTTCCTTTCGTTGCCTTTTTTATATCAGATATATGTTATAAGTTGGGGTCGTGGTTGGATGGACTGTTTTTGAAGATTTATTGAAGATCAAAGTTGAGCTCTTGAATGAACTTGTATTCCCTTTTTCCTGGGTCGCGAGGATGCTTCCTTATTAAGTGTGGGGATATGTTAAGTGTTAAAATTACCTATTTTTTGGCTGATTTTTGTTGTTTTTGAGAGTTGAATGGTTGATTTTATGAGATGATTGATTGGTTTGGAAGTGGTTTGAGAGTGTTTTGGATAGGTTGGAATGGTTTTATTAAGCTCATGATGTTTATTAGTAGAGATGTGAAGTTCTGTTGATGTTCTGTTTGGTCTTGATAGCTTCTGTTGAGCTTCTGTTTTGTTCTGTTTTCTCTCTGTATGGAAGGATGGAGTATTGATTGATAGGGTTTTATATTGTTTGAAAGCTTATTGAGTGATTTTTGATGGTTTGGAATGGTTTTGGTATGAGTTATGTGGTTCTGATGCTTTCTGTTGACCTTCTGTAACTCTCTGTTGAGCTTCTGTGAGCTTTTGTAGACCTTCTGTATGCTTCTGTATGTGTTATGTTGGATAAGAGTGTAGCTTGGGAAAGTTTTCTAGCCTTGGAAAGAGGTGAATACAAGTGCAAAAGAGCTAAAAGAAGTCAAAGAAGTAGCTGCTGAAGACTCAAGTAAAGACTGGAGTGAAGTGATAGTGGTGAGCTATGAAGAGTCACTGTAGTGGCTCTGGTGCCTCTTCATATCAGACATACCTCTTGGGAGGTGCATCCACGACCTAAGAAGGATTATTGTGGGTGATTATTGAGTGATTTTAGTGAGGATATGATGTACTATGGATGGAGAGAGAGAGAGAGAGAGTCAGGGATAGCCAATTCTATCAAAACAGTGTGATTGTACATGAGAGATTGAAAGAGAAGACTATGAAGACATTGAAGATGAATACTATGTGATGTATTTCCATTCAAAGATGGTGTATTCCTTTGCTTTCTTTGTTCTATTGATGGATTTTGTGAAGATGTTGGAGAATATGGTTGATTCTATCAAATCCGTGGGAAAAATCTACTATGATGCTGCGTGAAGAATTGTTGTTTTCTTTGTTTTGGTGATCAAAAGAATGAAGTAAAACCTTGTTGATGTTACAAGATAGATTTTCTTGCAAGAGAATTCCATTTTCCTTAGTGTTCCTCTTGGGGATCCATGTTTTCCTTTCTTGAGAAAACATAGTAAGCTCTCCAAAATGTTCTTGCAACATATGCATAATCTTCTCCTATCCATGACAATGGAAAGAAAAAAAGGGTATTGTTCCCTCATCCATTTAAGATTAGTATGCTCTCAAAGGAGGAGAAAAGGGAATGAGTCACTTTAACAATAGTCTTTACCTTCAAATGATGAGGCAAAAGTTTAATTCAAGAGAATATGATAAAATCATATTTTTTCCTTTATTGGGATGGAGAAGTTATTCTCATGGATCCTTATAGAAGATTGAACCCTATCCTTGAACAAGTATGCAAACTTTTCAATGTGGGAGTATAGTGGAGGCAGGAGTTCCCTTACTCTGGTGGTCATGGATTTGGAGTCCCATACCCTACCATGGCTAGGCCTCATCCTTATGATCAAAGTTGTTTTACTAACAATTTTGGAAGTTGTTTTGTGATAGAGAGTGGTTCTTCTTTGGCAAGTTTCGTGAGGACGCTTCACATTTCAGTGTGGGAGGAATATGATTACACCCAAAGAAGCATAAAAAGAAGGCACAAAAGAATCCAAGCATGCATCATATTTTCATTTTTTGTCAAGAGAATAATACTACATTGTTACAAAATCACTAAAATACACACCTATATGAGGGGGCCAAATCCACACACACCATAATAAATAAATGATATACACAAAAGTGTTACGTGCATGCATTTGTGAAGGGTAGGAATACTCAAAATTAAAGGCCAAAGGCCTTATAATATCAAATGTATCAAAGTTTCAAAGAAATAATAAAATACGAAGGGGTGTGCTTTTTGGGGAAGAGGTGGGGTGGAGTGCACGAGTGGTTATGTGCCTCTTTCCCTTCCCTCTCTTGTCCAATGGCACATTCTCCTTTTTGGTGGTGCAAAAAGTTGTTCTCTCTCCTCTCTCCTCTATCTTTTGTGCAGAAATTCTTCTTTTCCCTTTTGTCCTTGTATAATGGTTTAAGCTATGGATGAAGATGATGAAGATAATGAATCGGTTCATTATTAAGTGGAAAATTTATGGTTTCTTTTCAGTTTTGAGATTAATGGCTCAGCCATGTGCATAGATTTTGTACGCTTCTACCTTGGTTTCATGTTAATTTCTTGCCGTGGGAGGGTTGCTGTCATGGACAAACTCATATGCTATCAACTTGCACATGTCGTATACATCATATACACATTTTTATATCCCAATTCCACATGAGATTGTACTTTCCCATACCTATATTCTCCTTTGTAATGTTGAATAAAGTAGTACTTTGCAACCCCCCCTTCTACTATGAGCCACACCAATAAGTCCTCTTTTTGTTTTTGAGGGCGAAAACCTTTGGGGTCGGGATGGAATGTAAAAGAGTGGGGATAGAGGAGTAGGACACGGGTTAGCATGGGAATACCAAGTTATACTGACGGGGTAGTTAAGGTGCTCGGAGTTCCAATCAGGGCATCAATTAATCAATAATGAAGTCTCTTTTACCCTTCCTTCCAGCTTTCATGTCTTCCCTTCTCTTTCACTCTCTTTTCATGTCTTTCCCTCTCTTCTACTAGTCTTTCTCTCTTCTTCTCTCATCTTCTTCCTTTTTCTTTCTCCCCTTTGCAGTCTCTCCCTTCTCTCCTTCTCTCTCCTAGGTCTCCTTCATTATATTATATACCTAATGTCTCTATTTAGAAATTATTTTAAAATTTTACTTTTATTGATAAGAAATTTAAATCTACATTTGATGTCATATATTACAATGATATTTTAATAGTCACTAGAACTACTAAGAGATTTTTAAGAACCCTTGGGAGTTGCTCTATGGTCAATTCTATATTGTAGTATCTTGTATCTATTACATAAGGATCTATTAAATTCTTTACTTAAAAAAATAAAGTTACAGTGAGGGATTTATAAATACTGCTAAAAATTCACATAAGGGTCAAGAAAATTTTACAAAATAGGTTACATAGGGATATATAAAACATGCCTCGAATGCACGTGATGCCTAGGGTTTATACATAGTAACTACCCAAGAGCAGCCTTATGGAAGGTTCTGTATGCCGAGAAGGCCTCTATAAGCCAATCATCCCAGTCACGACAACGTGCATCTATCGTTTTTGTCAAAATCGAGCAGAGGATGCGATTAGTAACTTGACTTGGCCGGTGGCTCGGGGGTAATAGGGTGTGGACTTAAGATGCCAGATCTTGTACAGTTCTATCAACTCTTCCATGACCATGTTAAGGAAGTGGGTACCTCAGTCACTAATGAGCTCTAAGGGACTTCCAAAATGGGTTATGATGTTCTTGTACAAGAACAAGGCCATGCTATTACCATCGTCCCATTTCAAAGCTTTGGCTTCACACCACTTGGTTACATAGTATGTAGTACTGACCAATATGTATTTATTCCATTTCCTTCTAATTGGCAGATCACTGGGGTGGCCCAAGAAGTAAATGCCCCACTTCTCGAATGACTTTAGGGAAAGAATGGGTTGCAAGGGCATGGCAGTGGATTTGGTAGGCTTTCCGATTCATTGACAAGCATCACACTGTTTGTAGTAATTATAGGCATCCTTGTGGAGGGTTGGCTACCAATATCCTGCAAGTAAGGCCTTTCTAGTTGTCGCCTCTCCTGCAAAGTGTAAGTAGGTTCTTGGGTCTTCTATTGGATATCAGAACTAGCTTTCACAGGAGTTGGACTTGGAAAATCTTTTATAGAGTGGCCTTCTCCTTTGCATCGATTGCATAAGGTCTTGTAATCCACATACCTTCTAGGTTTTGGAGAATTCAGTGAGATATGACCCTTTTCTCTTCATCTCTGTAGCACTCCACCTCTGATCTCTAGCCACTGCCAATTGTCATCCTTTGTAACTCTGAGAGGGAAACCTCCTTGGACAAAAATTAGGACCAAACTCCCTACGCTTTGCTCCAATGTCTTGCGTTGTCATTTTGGATTCTAGCAAGTTGAATCTTGTGTCTTTATCTTTCTTTCTTCTTTTGTGCACTCTTTCAGAGTCAGGTATCATCTGTATGGTTCTTCCTCAAATAGTATGAATAGAAGGCTCCATGAATGGTTGGTTTTCAAGTATATTTAGTGGCTAAATGTCCTGCTTGATGGTACTTTTTGCACCATGTATTAGAATGCATCACATCTCTCCCACCTCTTGTAGGAGTGGATATATTAGTGATATTCACCTTCATCGTTTGTACCTATTCTATAATCACATCCATAAGATCTTCCTTGATACTTGTGATTGAGTTGGACATGTAGTCCTTTAGATTTTGACCTCGTAGAGCACTTGTAGTAGGGTTTCGGGAAGCTTATGTGATTACTACATACACTAGTTGGGTTGATCCAAAGGGTCCTCTATTTTGGTTTTGATTCAGAGCTCCTATTGAGAATTGGGGTTGTTGATTCTAGTAGGTAGGGCTCCATTGTTGTTGAGTCACCATTGGAGAAATTGTTTGAGACCACTGTTATTGTGGTTGAACCATCGTTTGAGGCACTGTCGTTTGCGGCCACTATGGATTAGGTGCACTGTACTATGAAATTGTTTGCATCTGGGGGTAGGGGTAGGAAACTGTCCTTGGGAACTACATTTGTTGGGTATACCATTCCTGGCGTGGGAGGAGGTAAGACTCATCTTCCTGAGGTCATTGACAACCTTGCTTTGTCATATAGTCTCGCACCTTCCACTACAGCTTGCGGATTGACTAGTCTTCTCAATTCCACAAACTTGCAAACTTCTGATTGTAGGCCTTTGAGGAAAACTCCCTTCTAGATGCCTTCATCCAAATGATGGTTGGTCCATCTCTTCAGTATGGTTTCCATTCACAAGAAATAAGCTTCTACTCTTTCTCTAGAGGACTAACTTAAGTTCGTGAACTCCTCTTATATCCGCTCTTCAAAACCTTCTCCCCTGAATTTAGTGAGGAAGGCCAACTTGAGGTCATCCCATGTGCCAAAAGTTCCTATTGCTTGTCTCTTATACCACTGAAATGCCGCATCTTTGAAAGTGGCAGGGAATATTGCTAACCGATTCTCAAGAGTTTTGGCATTGTTAGCCATACATGCTACCATAAACTCTGCTACATGAAGATCACAGTCTTCATTGTACTCTCCCTTAAAAATGGACAATGGGACTACACTTGCTGGCCTATCATCAATATTTCCAAGATGGATTTGACTAGGAAGGGGACCTTGAGTTTCCATGGGGACTTCTATAAAGAGTGCTTTTAGGGTGTCAAATGAGGATTCTGTTGTAAGCTTGTTCTCGGCCTTGATTTTTTCATTCTCTCTTCTCACGTACCTCTAGACTCATTCTAGTGCTTGCCTTTTAATTTCATCATTCATTAGGGGGTTAGCTACAACCAGTTGGGTGTGTACTCAGAAGAATAGAATCAGAGGGGGCTTCAGTCTCTGTGGGACTCTCTAGCCAACATTTCTTCTACTTCCTTCTTTTCTACGTCTCTTGAGCTTTCAAACCATTACAGAGAGGAAGGTATTCTATTCTGAAGGTATCAAAACTCATTCTTTTGAGGATTATTGTTGTGCCATCATCATAGTAATGCCAATTTCTGATGGTTTCAATAGTGTATGTTGTGAAGAATACTCTATCCACCAACTTCCAGTGGGTTACTGATTGGATAATAGGAGATTGTCAGTGCACCATGCGTCCCAGGTGTCCTGTTGTTGAGTATCCACGAACAAATTCTAACTCTTTTCTTTCTTATTTTCATGAACTTCCAGTGACCACGACTCCTAAAGCTTCTTCATACTCTCTCACTTGATGATGTCTAGAAACTTCTCAATGAATGTTTGATCTTCCATGGATGGTCATTCTCTGTGTTTCTGCACTTCAGCTTGTTCCCAAACAATTTGCCATCAAGATGCACGTCTATATTGCTTCAACAAAAAGAGGAAATAGTCCACCATATAAAGCCTGCATCATGATTGTAATATGTTTCCTCCATTGTGGCATGAAATTCTTATGGAAAGTGGATTTGGCAATGAGAATCTCCAATTCCTCAGTAGTAGAAGGAACTTTGCAAAAATCCATTGAACTCTTCTTTTCTTGGCAATGTCATTTCTTTCATTTTTATCATCTTCTGATGCTTGTTGATGGCATTCTTCCCTGGCTACGCACAAAAAACATGGAGCCCCAAAAGGAACACCAAGGAAATAGGGTTTCTACTATAAGAACATTTATCTTGTGATATCAACAAGCTTTTATTTCATTCTTTAGAGAACCACAATAAGTAAAAGAACACCATGAACAAGAAACCTTCATGCAGCATCATGAAAACAATCTCCCACGGCTTTATCTTCAACAAAATTGATCATGCTCTTCATATTATTCATAGAATTCATCAACCAAAAAAGAGAACACAAGAGAAACACCACTTTGAATGGAAATAAGATCATATATGATTCATCTTCATTGTCTTCATACTTTTCTCTCACAATCTCTCATATGTAGATACATTGTTTGACATAGAATTGGCTATCTTTGACTCACACTCTCTCTCTCTCTCTCTCTCTCTCTCTCTCTCTCTCTCTCTCTATCCATCAATTTTACATCATCTCCTCAATACAATACTCAATAATAACTCATAATAATAATTTTTTGGTCATGGATGCCCCTTCCAAAAGGAGTGTCTGATTTGAAAGGTCACCAGAGCCACTACAGTGACTCTTCATAGCTCATCACTATCACTTCACTCCAGTCTTCTCTTACGTCTTTAGGAGTTGCTTCTTCCACTTCCTTGAGATCTTTTGAACTTGCATTCACCTCTTTCCAAGACTAAAAAGCTTTTGTAGATTCACTCATACATTCCACAAAACACTTATAGAGGCATACAAAACAGAACATAATAGAATAGGAATAGAGGCTCTATAGAAGCTCAATAGAGGGTTACAAAAGGTCAACATAAAACATTTGAACCTCATAACTGATACTAAAACCATTACAAACTATCAAAAACCATTCAATGATCTTTCAAACATTCTCAATTTCCATTAGTCATTACTCCATCCTTCATACCAATGAAAATCAGAACAAAACAGAAGCTAAACAGAACCAATTAGAACCTCAACAGAACCTATCAGAACATCATAGAGCCTCGTATCTCTACTAAAAATATTCATGAGCTTTTGAAACATAATCAATCTCATCCAAAACACTCTCAAACACTTCCAAAACAACTAAAAATAATTCAAAATCAACCATTCAAACCTCAAAAATAATAAAATCAACAAAAAAACTAGGTTTCAACATTCAATAGAAGATGGTCGTAGGGAAAGGAGATCCTCAAGACTATCTCCCATGGGGTCTTTATGACCCCATAGAGATGGGATCAAAGATGGACAATGTACTCGAGAAAAGGACGAAATCTCGGTCTCTTCTTTTTTAGCAAGTAAACCCATAAAGTACAGTAATCCCAACCCAATAAGTAAACCCAACACGTCAGAAAAGAGAAGATTTCTAGGAGTTACGCTATGATTTTGGATAGTAAACCCAATCAAGCTAGTAAAACTGACTAGTCAATGACCTCGGGCTTTGTGGAACGACGGTTATTCCACGTGAAATAATTGCATGGAATCCACCAAATCAAGGCGGCGATGTGTTGTCAGGCTGCATCTAAATTTTTGTGGGCCCACATTGCCATTGAATGGTGTTGGTATGTGATTGGTATTGCGTGAAGTATCACATATTTCTTCTCTATGATCATCCCTCCCTTTCAACTCATATGCCTTGGATTTTTGGCTATGGCAGATGCCTAAGCATACATGAAGCATTGATTGAGGGCTCCCACTCCTTCCTTGTGAACATCCCTGTCTTGCACTTCTTTATCCTTAACGTACTCAAACATGGGCAGCAACATTGGAACACCCTTTGGAAGAGTAGGCTTTCCTGCAAAGTCTCTCTTCCATAATTCAATGCCATCTTCTCTTGGTAACCAGTCTCACAACTTTGGATGCATGTTGTATTGCATGATAGGTGCATCTACTTACATATAAAATTGAATTTGATGAGGTTTTGAGTAACCAAAAAGTGTATCTTTGGAATCACACAAGTATCCCTCAATGTATCTCCTAAAGTCAAGCACATGTGTCAATAAGAAAGGTGTAGGACTTGTCATCTTGCATGATTGAAAATGTTGCATAAGATGAGGAAATGTGAAGGTCATGCTTTGTCCTTAGCTTATGTGAAAACTTGTTGAACATTGCGTCAATATTTTAATGTGTATGATCCACCATGAGAAAACCAAGTTGGATCATCTTGAATGTTTCTCGTGCAACAATCAATGATAGATATGCAAAGAGATAGCGATTTTTATTTTCTGATCCAAAATTATCAAGTTAAAGTAGTAAGTTCTATGGCAATCATTTGAAACAATGATGGCCATCCTGTGGTGTATCATCCATGCATGCTTTATTTGGTGCAACACCTTGATAGTGATCTAGTACTTTTTTTGAGTTTAGGGCATTTAGTAGCACGGAGGTTGATCTCGACATTCCATCTACTATATAAAGCAATTGTGAAGTTAGGATTGTGAGACTATAGATCAAGTGAGAAATGTCCATATTTGCCTTCCCCATGCCCATGTGTAATCATGCCTATTACAGAAATTGGTAGTTGAGTAGATCTTTTTATCTCTTTTGATTGAAGCCTTAACTTAGGGATAACTATCTACTGGTTCATCTTATCATGTATGATGCACAAGTTTTTCTCTGGATCTAATGATAAGGCTAAGCGCCAATTGTAGTATATGTTTCAACAACTTTGTTATTGTAGCATGTGGTGCTGATGGTTTTTTAGAAGCACATTTCACTCTTGAAGACACTTTGTTGCTGCAAGTTGCTCTTTGATCTCTGAGCAAATACTACATTTGGAGAATTCACTTGACTTTGCTAAAGATACATGCTTGAACTCTAGGTTTCAAATACAATTAAAGGTCGACAAGAACATTTACTTACATCCAATACCATTCAATGTTTTATTTAATTTTTCCCATATATCTACTTGTAAACATCTGGGGGATGACCAATTGTGTCTCCCTTGATCCATCTTGCATTGTTCTACTCTTATGTGGCCTTTTCTCTACCTTATTCTTGACAAAGTCTCTAAGGATGGCTCTTCATATCTCTGTGTGATCCCAAGCTACTCTTATTACCCCCTGTTTTCATGCATTGCCCTTCTCATGCCATACTCAAATTGTGTTTTGTAGCTGTGAAAAGATATCTTTGGGATTCTATAATCTCATACCATGCCCTTCCACATACCACTTGCCCATTGAAGATGAAGTTTTATTTCCTTCTTTCCACGTGATCAATCCTGCATGATGATTCAAACTTGTCATAAACATAGTTTGTGCGGTCTTCAAATTGCAATCCCCAAAAGTATTTATGTAATTGTTGTGTTGCTTCTCTATCAACAAATTGACAACACTTTTCTTGGCAGCAGTAATCAATCGTGGAAACCTATGAAATGGAGTCCATAGAAGTCCTCAAGTTAGCACCTTTAGAGGCAATAATTTGAGGCTTTCTATTGACCCTACAATATGATCTCTTCTGAAAAAATATTGATTTTTTTGTAGAAACAGAATCTCCGTTGGTATCTTCCATGTTTTTGGCACAAGCATTTGTAGAGATAAATTGCATGTATGATTGTTGTTGTACCAGTGATGTTCCATCATCAAAGGTGATCTGTTTAATAGGCCATCTTTCCAAAGTGACACAGTGGAGGATGTCACCTATATATGTTCATGTGGTTTGATCAAAGGCTTTATCTACCACCACACCAATATCCTCTTCTCCAAGCAATTCAAAGTTTATTGCATCATATGGAAAAGCCAATAATATAACTTGTGTCCCAACATTCATCGTGTTTCCTTCTATCCATAACATCACTTTGCATTCTCTCCAACTTTCATGAATGTTAAGCACATCAATATCCTCACAAGGTAGGACATGGTTTGATTCGTAATCATCTCCTTCACCATGAAATTTTATTGAGTTTGAAACAACCACTACATCTTTCTTTTCGCATTTTGCAAAACCACCTATAGCTTCATGAACCTTCACTACATCAATTGTTTGGGAATGGCAAATATGCCACTACATTTAGACATTTATCAATAGCCATTGAAAAATATCCAACTTGAAGTGTTTCTCCATGGCATGTCTCATTTGGATGTATTGCATGCACTCTTTCAAGTGCAACAATCTCATGATCAACTAGCAAATTCACAGTTTCTCTAGAATAAAATTCGTTATTCATGATACCTGTACAAGTGAGAAAATTGAGTTTTTATCATTTGTGTGTTGTCACCTCTCACAAAGAAGAAATAATAATGAAATTCCTAAATACAATGAAGTATCAAGTTTCATTGCAAAGAAAAAAGCATTGAAACATTAAATAAAATGAGTCCAACATCCATAATACAAAGTATTAATGGAACATCTTATAGAAAGGGGATAGATTTGACCATATGGCCAAAAATAAAATTTCTTATGGACTATACCCTAAAATAAAGAAGAAAATATTATTCTATTATTTTTAGTTACCTTTGATTTTACTTTATTTTATTAGCTACTCTTTGTGTCAGCAAAAACTTCATTGTGCGTTCTCATTGGGGAAAGATATAGCAGATGTTCAAAACTTGTACTATATCTATTCAACAAAAGAACAATGATTTAAATTCTTTATAATATATATAGAAAAATATTTAGCCACATGGTCAAAAATCTATTGTATGTATTTCACACCATAGTAAATATAAAAATTCTTTGTGATCCGCATAGGAAAATACATAGTCAAATGATTGAAATCTTTGTTGTATGTATTTCAAATGACAAAAATGATAAAAAATCATTGTGGTCTCCTTAGAAAAATATTTAGCCAAATGGTCAAAACCTTAAGCACAATACATACAACAAGGATAAACCTTCATTGTAATCTTTATGGGAAAAGATTTAGCCAATGGTCAAAACCTCTATTGCAAGTATTTTACACAAGACTTAGGATTTAAATTATTTGTGATGTTCATAAGAAAAGATTTAGGCATATGGTTAAAACATGTATTGTATGTAACCTAGATGATAGCAAGGATAATAATTGTGTGTGATGTCCATAGAACAAGAATAAGCCAAATGGTCAAAGACTCTATCGTATGTCAACAAGGATAAATAGTCTTTGTGATCTATGTAAGAAAATATTTGATCAAATGATCAATACCTTTATTTCATGTACTCCACATGACAATAAGGAAAATATATTTTATGAGAAACATTGACCTCCTGCTTAAATGTTAAAACTATAATGACCTCCAAAAAATAGGAGATTTCATTCCCCATGGCATGAAGCTATAAAGATTGAGAAAATTTCACCATTAATTAGAAGCTATTTGAGAAGGAAAGATACTTCGTATTATGGTTAAATATTTATAAATCTTATAGTATCTACTTATTCATAATAGTAAAATGTATCATATTGCATTTTATTTTTAATTTATACTATTTTAGTCTAAATCATGTTATATTAATATATCATACCATGTGCATATTATGAAATATAATATAAAAAAATATTTAAAAATATAATATAATATAATATAATTAATAATTAATAAATATAATTCAAATATATTGGATCATATTTTTTAAGATTATGTATATTTATTGTGTCTAATATATAATCTGTAATATCATTGAGGATTTTGAAGCCACCTTAGTGACAATTTGAGAGTAGAATCTCTAGCAGGTAGGATAGAGAGCGCATAGGCAATATCTCTAGTTGTGGTAATCGGGGCACTATCCCAATTTGTAGGTTCTTGGTGGGAGGGGGAGAGGCGGGGGAGGGGGGGGAGGGGAGAGGAGTGGGTCTAGGAGAAATGCCCCTAGTAGTTAGGGTTTGGGGACAACACCCCCAGTAGGGATTTGGGAGCAATGCCCCCAATGGGGGTTTTGAGGGGCAATAGGAGGAGTAGAGATAAAAAACACAAAGGATTAGGGATGCAAATCTTGCAACTATAAAAATGCAACAGAGAAAACACTCAGATTAAAGAGTTGTGCAAAAGAGAGAGGGAGGGGAAGAGAAACTTGTTTTGAAAAACTTCATGATGAGTTGTAAAGACCAACCTCATAAAAGAGATAATTTAATGTATCGTGCTATTCGAATTACCATAACTTATTACGAAACGCAAGTAAATTTAGATCTTGTTTTTGTAACTATTTTTTTGTTTCTTTAAATATTTCAAGTTGTGATTTTTCAAATTACGTAATGGCTATACCGTCATCTACTCGCCGGTAGAGATTTCAAGTTGCAAATTTTTCAAAAATCACATAATGGCTATATCGCTCAGGTAAGTTACCCATGAAGATATTTGTGCTTCAGGTGGGCTCAAAATAAGATATTTTAAAAATATTATATTTATACGTTTTTATATACAAAGGGTGTAATATAAAGGGATTATTTACAGATATTGAAGAGAAAAGGGTTATGCTTTATTTATAAAAAAATCATAGATAAGGATATTTATAAATAGGCCTTGAACGCATATGATATAGATATAGTAATTTTCTCGAGCTATATCATTGCCTCACCGGTATAGCCGGTGGGGCCACGATATAGCCATTACGTGATTTTTGAAAAAAATTGAGACTTGAAATTTTTAAAGAAATTAAAAACTAGTCACAAAAATAAGGTCTAAATCTACTCATATTCCATAACAAGTTATAGTAATTCAAATAGCGTGATACATTAAATGATTTTTGTTATGTTAGCACATATTGCTTACTTCTACTAACTACAATAGATTTAGCATGATACAAGTTATGGTAATTCTACTTCACGCGGGTGATTTTTGTTACATTAGCACATATTGCTTACTTCTACTAACTACAATAGATTTTAAACTCTTCCCTACTTTATTTCTGATTTTAAGTTAAACTACACTAATTTGGTGTGCTAGTGATTCTCCACTTCTTTTCTAATCTCTACTAATGCATACTCTCTCTTAATTAATTCAATCTATACAATTACTACAAATCACACTACTATTCATTCATATGATTGGTATAAAATAATTTTAAGATCAAACACCACAAGCATTATGTAAATAAGAATCATGTATGAAAATTAAATCCAATATTTATTTCTGTAGTAATGAGATTAGGTACTTATTCTTGGAACTTCAATGTCTTCTTCTTCTTTCCGATTGCTTGATTGATCTCTTGGCGTGCTTGTCTTTTTTAATGCCTGGCGACTAACATGCAAATGATAGCTTTTTTGCTTTGTGAATACGAAAGACATGATTTTGTGTAGTGCTGAAAATACTCTCTTTGCTGTGAATATGAAATATATGATTTGTGTAATGTTGAAAAAATTCTCTTGGATGTGAATATGAAATAAATGGTTTGTGCAATGCTTTCATCAATGAGTGCTTTCAAAATACTAACCTTTCTTTCTATTGTGTGATGCTATATGCCTTAAAGTTTGCTCTCAAGACTGAATCTAGCCTTATATTTATTGTATCCTTTAGTAATATTAGAGCGTTTTATCAAGTTCTTATGCATCATATTATACTTCACTATATACCACTCTCTATTATACTATATTTTCATTGTAAAAGCATTTTGATAAGATTTGATCATTATATTGTTTATGATTTTGCAATAACCATATGACCGTACAATACTTACTAATACTCAATAAAGCATATTACATGGAATGCAATATATGATTTTTCCATAGGATGAAATTTGATCTTCTAACAACATGTATCATGATCTTTCATCAATCTATAGACTAGACCATATGGTCAAAAATTTTCTCACTATATAAGTACCTTTTGTTATTTTATTCAATACAATATGAGATTTGGCCATGTAGTCAAAGATTTTCTTATAATATAATATGTGTTTTCTATTATTTTTTCCAATATATTATGAGATTTGGCCATGTGGCCAATTCTTCTCCTTAAACTATCTCTTGGCCAAAACAAGGACTCTTGAAGTATCAGAATATCTTGCAATAAATCAACCACTTTGTTCATTCTACTACAAGAATGAAAATTTTCCATTTGGTCAAATTCTTTCTTATATTATCAACCCTTACTTACTACCAACAAGAAAGACTAGTTTCTACTTAGAATTCCTTACTTTCTATAATTTGGCCATGTTGTCAAAATTTTCCTTGCAACAAATAAACCATTTTTTGGGATTTGATCGTGAAAAATTAGGACTAAATCTATGGTGTGTTCGATCACACAAATTTTGGATGTGCTAGATTTGGCCGTATGGCAAAATATTCTAAGACAAACATCTTCTATATTATCTCCAAAAAGGAAGACCATGTTCTACTTGGAACTCTTTTTTTACCTAATAGGAAGTTTGGCAATGTGGACAAAACTTGCCGTGCAACAAACAAACCACTTTGTTTCCATAAACCATTTGTTTCATTTCAAATTTTCATAACATCTTATCTATATGGTCATATATAAATATCATATCATTTTTTCACAAATTAGTCACTTTGTCCATTCCACTACAAAATAAAAATTGGCCATATGGTCAAATCTGTCATTGTGTTATCAATGCTGGCATCTAAGAGTCCCATTCTTGTTTCATTTGACCATATGATCACATCTAATCTCATATATCTTGCAAACCATGAGACCACTTTTTTCATTCAACCATAAAATAATATTTGGCTATATAGTCATATCCAATTTCACAACATGTTGCAACAAATGAACCACTTTCTTCATATATGGTTATGAAACTAGTTTTCACCATATGGTTAAAAATATTTTATAAAAATATAGATATCTTGTAAGTTTCACCATGAGGTCAAATCTCCACCTTTCAAGTGTTTTTCACATTACCTTATGTTGATATCTATGGGATTTGCTACATAGCCACATTTGTTTATATGTGAATCTCATATCATAATAAATCACATCCTCTCTTTAATTAGCATTTAACCATATGGTAAAAAACCATGGAAAAGTTTATAATCTCATAGATAAGTCTTATGACTAAATAGGATTTGACCAAATGGCTAAAACCAGTGGCAACATTTCTACAATATGATTCCGTTCAAGGGAAACTTACATGTACACTAATTAAAATGTTAACTTTGGGCCAAATGGAGTCCTTAGATTTCTACATAACCGCATTGATATATGGGTGGATCTCATATTGGACTAACTCTCATTCTTTGATTGAATCGGATTTGACCACATGGCCAAAAATCTTAGCAAAGTTCCTAGAGTATGATCCTTGCATAGGAAACTTACATGGATAAGAAATCCAATGTTAACTTAGGGACAACATCATCCATGAGATTTTGTACATTTCCACAATGATTTTTCACTATATCTCATACCACACTAATAGTCAACATTTCATTATTGCTTGACCATTTGGTTAAGACCATAGTCAACAAGTCTCACTACTATTAATAGAATTTGATCTTTTGATCGAAGTCCATGGCAAAGTTTTTACTATATGATTCCTGCAAGAGAAACATAATTAATTCTAATCCATGATATTTGATACATAAGAACATCTATTTATGGTTAGATCTCATACCACACTTAATCTCAAATTTTAATATTTTATTTTATAGAACAGTCCCTTTAGAGTATATTTATCTTGTATTTTGTAAAATATTGTGGCATTGTGTTTTAAAATTTCAACCTAGAAATCTTATACATTTATTTAGGTTTTTTGCATTTTGACTATTTTTAGATCCACTTTTGTTTGACAACTTTTTATCTTTGTAGAACTATTCAATGGCAAAGAAAGATAGCATATCCAAAAAGGAGACCCAAACCATTGATAGAGTTAGTGGTGATTTTGTGTATCCATGGTATGTGGACGTTTATGATAGTCAAGGAAAAATGACTGAAAATGTTCTCTTATTTACTTTAAAGAGTGATATTACATTTTTTCAACAAGATGGTGTCATAGAGAAGATAACCAATGGATGTGCTAGGAAAGAGGGAATACCATGTAATCTTGTTAAGATTAAGGAAAAAAATATAGTATACAAACTTGATCTTTTGTCATTTCACTTTGCACATATTAAAGATGACAAACAATACTCTTTGGACCTTATTTGAGGTGGTAAAAGGTAGAGAAGACATTATATCAGAATTCCAAGCTATCCAAAATCGTGAGCTACTTTCCCTATCAAGAAAATGTGATTGCCCCAACAAAAGAATGAAACTCCAAGATAAACAAATAGACTTAAGATCTTCACCTACTCCTCAAGAAGAAAATAATTCACTGAATCCCACAAGCTCAAAGTCAAAATCACCTCAACAAAGTTCCTTATCACAAGCTCTAGTTGTTAGTATGCCTACTAACACTAGTGAGAATGATGCCACTTTACCTTCCATGCTGGAAGTTACACAAGCCAATAATTTCTCTTGAGATCAAGGGAGCAGAAAGAACATTTGATTTTCTTGAGATAGTTAAGAAGAAGGGAAAGAAGGAAGAATCCTGATTTCACATATTTGAAAAATTCTTTCCATTTGGCCCAAGAAGGAAGAATCTCGATTTCACATATTTGAAAAATTCTTTTCATTTGGTCCAACAACACAATTTCCTATTCTTGTTGATAGGTGCTATGAGGCACCTCATTTGTATACTTATAGGTCACTATGTTGGGATTATGTGGAGAAGCTAAGCACATATTTTATAAAGAATCCGATGAATGTAATAACAATAGCATATCTTATGCCTTTTGTACCAGACAACAATGAGAAGAGACCCATGCATCGTGATGAGGTGGATGCTAATAAGTTGGACAATTATAGTTATTGGATTATTTCAAGGCTTCACTCAATTCATGCTGAAAAGATATATATTCAGAGTAATACGACATGTTATCTAGCAACCAATCATTTATGCACCACAAGAAATGCTAGAATATTAGTTGATTGCCCTTCCAAAATGTGCATTGAGCTTTCATGAATGAAAAATATGGAATCACATAATGTTATGAAGAATGCCCCTTATGTTGAGCAACTTCAACAAATAAGAGATCAATGGCTAGCATTTGGTTCTCCTCCAAAACCCCAACAAGGCCTTTGTAAGACAAGATCTCAAAGAGTACCATGGCAGGTAATCACATATAGGCTTGCCTTCTCTTTTTGTGAAGATTAGTGTGATGCTCTTTCTTTTGTTCTATGCTCACTATTTTGATCTTTTTTTTGCAGAGATTTGTGGCATACATTGGAGAAAATTGTGCATCTAGAGATTTCCATATGATTGTTAGATCCCAAGAAATGTTTGATAGTTGGATCAAAATTATGAAGGGATACTCTAGAGGTGAGCTTATATCCCAGGAGGAGAGTTTGATAAAGAAAGAAAGGCAACCTTCTCCTGCTGCATTTCATTGCCTTATGGGTCTAAAGGATGGAGACATCCTTACACTACAAGAGGAGATCAATGAAGCTCATATCCCTTTTCTTAGAAACAAATGGGATAAGGAAGATATGATTGACATGAAAACAAGGGCTAAGCAAATCAAGCAACATAGGGTCCTAAAGAAGGAATTAGTTACTCTTTTCAATGCTTTAGTCCCAGAAAGTAGCGTTGTGATGAAGACTTGGGAAGAGCTTGTTGATGACTATGTATCATGATGAAGTCTACACAAAGATTATAGGCATTTGCAATGATTGGGTATCAAAGAAGCTCACACATGGATCTGATGTAGGGTCCCTACCAAATGGAGCAAAATATATTGTGAACTTCTTAATTGAAAAAAAGCAAAATCCTCTTCAATGCTCCACCAATTTGCCTTGGTGTGTATATGTTGTCAAATGCAATCTAGAAACCTTTGATCCTATACATAATGTTTACAAAGATCCAATTAGCATTGGGATTGTTATTCTAGATACAACACATGGAGTTGAGGGAAATAAATGAACTCTATAAAGTTTGGAAAGGTTGTATCCACTCTACTACACAAATGACATGTGAACCTAAAAAATTCATGTTGTTATCATTTATTGATCAAAAGCAAATGGCAACTTTGAAAAATGCTCTTGAAAGCATTTCTTGCAAGTATCACATGCTAGTTGTTGGTAGTGTTGACTTAATAACAATAGATAAAACCTTTGATTTTAGATCTATAGATTCTTTTGTGGGTTTGACATTAATGACCATGGATAAAAGCTTCATAAAATTTGAGCGATATATAAACAAGCTTCATCAATTTTGAGTGATATATAAAAGCTCATGAGGTTGTATTTGATGTATATGCAAGTGGACTTTCATCTAAGATGGCATTGGTAAATCACATGAAGACTATTGCAGTGGTTTGCAACACTCAAGAGCAAAGAGAGGTTGAAGCACAATTGTGAAGAGCCCATGAGAGTGCAAAAAAAATAATAATTTCCAAGAGGTTCCTCCTATAAAGTTGAAGTTCTTGAAGTATCACCCAAGGGGATAGAAGAATCAAGCCAAGATATAGCAATTCCATTTATGAAAGAAAATTAAAAGCTACTTCAAGTGTTTAAACTTCATTCCTTTTCCTTTTATCAAGGAAGACACATTGACGTAAATTTGATTTTTTTCTTGAAAAGTTACTTCCATTAGCATTTGTGATATTTTATTTCTTTGGTGATATTACTTAAAGAAACTATATCTTTAGTTTTTAATAATTTTTTACAAAAGGTACCAAGCATGTTTGCTTTAAAAATATATTTAAGTAAATATTTTACTCAAATAGTATTAAAGAGCTCATTAAAATTAGCATTCTTTGTTAGCATAACTATTTAAAGGAGATATTGTAATCTACTATGTAAGAATACTTATCATAATGAAAAGTTTGAGCTAGCTATGCAAATTTTACTTAAGTTTATTTTAGATCATATTTCAATTAAACTCTTATATATGTTGTGTAATGATCTTTTCATGTTAGTTTTGATTAGATTTGTCCACAAGGTCAAATCTCTTATCTCTTATAATTTCTTTTACTACATGATGTAATGAGTGGGGATCATGAGAACATGACATGGGAACATACTAGTCACACTGGTGGTATATAAGGTGTAAGAGGGTATTTTGAGACATCTTAGAAATTATCAAGAATCTCTCTTTTCACCTTCACAAGCTTTCATGGCTTCTTCTTCCTCCCTTTCCTCTCTTTCTCTCTCTTCTTCTTGTCTTTCTCTCTCCTCTTCCTCTTCTCTTGCACTCCTTCTCTCTCTTCTCTCCCTTAGTTAGGACAGTTAGGTCTCTTTAATTACAAGTGGTATCAGAGCTTTGTCCTTGATCCTTTTCTTTTCCCATAGATTTAGGGTTCTCACAGTTTTTCCACAGTTAGAAAACCCCAGTTACATCTCTCTCACAAGTACACAGGAGTACTTAGGCAGGCTCTCAGCCCTCTTGAAGACTACGGCAGCCAACCTTGGAGCTTTCCAAGAACCATGGACACATCTGGAGGTGTGCATACAAATTTGACAGGTCGTCACTAATTTTCATGTAAGTTTCTTGAGGGTTTTGGGCAAAAGGAGTGTAGCAGAGTTAGAGAAGACCAAAATCTCAGTTACTTTTCAAGAGGACCTTCTCTCTCCTCCTTCCTTCAAGCTGCCATGGAACCTTCAGCCCCAAGAACCTCAGAGATCTTTCTCCCTCCTCTTCCTCAGCATGAATCGCTTGTCCTAGAGCTTCCCCCTCACCTTGCTCAGCATCTAGAGCAGCATTGAGCCCTACTTGCCTTGTTTGGAGCTGCCAAGGAGCAGCTCAAAAAACGCAGTGCATTTTGCACTGAGTTTTTTGGCTCACTCCTCCTGCTCCAGCTTAGTCCCAGTCCTCCTTGCTTCATCCCTTAGCCTTGGCACACCCCTAGGAAAGCTTGAGCACGGGTATTGACCCCCCCCCCCCCAATCAATTATGTGCCATTGAGAAACACCATTGAGGCCTTAGATGTCTTGGAATAAGCACCTCACCATTGAGATAAGGTATGCTCCTTGAGGAAGTCTTTGCAAGGTATTGCAAACAGTTAGTCCCACACAATCAGCTCGCAAAAGTAGATTATAGCAAATCCTTCTTGTGTAACTAAGCATGGGCCCTATAGCTTGATTTGAATAGGGCATCCCCCCCTTTGATCTGAACCAAAAATCTCCCTATTCCGCCCTACGATTTGGGAGATATGCTCAATTTTGTGCTCAGATGTACTGTGTAGGCAGCAGTCCTACACAGCCAGCCCACAAAAAGTGCTTAAGCCCTAATCATTTACTGTCAGAGATATTTTTATATAGCCTCATAGAGGGGATTGAGAGCTTTAATTTGAATCAAAAATTTTGGTGATTGAAGCTTCTTAGGTCAAGATATTGCCATTTCTGTAACTAGGGGTCTAGTAGACTGCACTTGGGATGGCAGGCCACAAGGGTAAAGCAAAGGCCCAGGAGGACTTCCAGTGTATAAGGGACTCTCGTGCCTCACAATGAACAATCCTATCTCAGCCCAAGAGGATTGTGAAGATATGTTTGAAGAGGGTGCCCCCGAGATGTTGAGATGACAAGCTCAACACATACAGACATTGATGATGGATCGCCTGGTTAGATGGGTCCACATGTCTACACTTAGCACGTCGGTGGTCATTATGACTCTCACATGGCCACACTGAGTCATTACTTATTATATTTAGGTTGTTACACCTATTTACAGCTGGCATAGTTATGGCGCTAGCAGTCGACTAGTGTAGTCAGTTATACATTGTTTGACTTAGTAGGCCACTTTCCTTTATGTTGTATCTTATCTATACTTTGTGTACATTGTAAAGTATGTGGAAGAAGACGAAAAAACCAGCAAGAAAACGTTTTGGCCTACATCTCTCTTCTTGTCTCTTGAGTGAGCTTGTCCTTGTGCATTCTGTGTGTGTTTGGTGCAGCATCTTGAGCAACTCTCCCCACCATGCGATTCTTGACACGAGATGGACCGCTTATCTATCCTCAACCCAACTCTATGCCAACATGATACCCGTCATGCTAAATGACATCGAGAGATGGAACAATGCCATAGGGAGATGGAAACCCGCCAAGATCACCGTCATTTCAAGATGATGGCCAAGATAGACTTACTCATAGAGCACATGAGCGCCTTCATCCCCCCCATTGCATCCCCCTCGGATCAACCCAAGGAGTATGTCCCTCCCCGCGAGGCTAACTGCCCTCCCCCTTGGAGACCAGGCATAGCCCACAAGGTCTTGGTGGTACCCATGGCATTCCCCATAGGACTTATGAGATGGGTGAGCTTTCTACCCGACATGATAAACCCCTCCTTCCCTCCCCCATTACGAATCCTTCAAGCCCATCCTTGGGACCATAACTCCCCATAACAGAAGCTATATGCACACTCATGGGAATGGCTAGCAAGAGCCTAATGAAAATCTTGGGCAGCATGGAATGCAAGGGGTACATGGGCAGCATGCACATGGCAATGGGTAGCATGTAGATAGCTATGGACAGCATGCATATGGAAATGGGCAGCATACATATGGCATTGGGTAGCATGCACATGGCAATAGGCAGCATGCACATGGCAGTTTTGGGCAGCATGGCCATTTTGGACAGCAAGGTCCTAATGTGCAATTTGGTCCTCATGTAATGCATGGACAGCATGGCCCCCATGGAAATTTTGGACAGCCAAGGGTTGGATAGCAAGGCATGTATGAGTAGCATGTAGCACATGTCATTCATGGACAGCAAGGTCCGAATGAGTTGCGTGACAAGATTGTGTTTACTAAGTTTAATGGGCAGTCCTCATCCCCAGCTGAATTAGAGGAATGGACCTCTAAATTGGAAGCCTATTTTCTCATTTACCCTCGTACCGATGAGGCAAATATTATTCTTGCCTCCCTTTATTTGGAAGGTTTTGTCCACACATGGTGGAGATTTATTCAAAGAGAAAATCAGCAGTTTCGTGATTGGGAAGAGTTCAAGATGCATATGATCCAAGTTTTTGTCTCCTCAGTAGAAAAATAATGCTTGGCTAGGCAATGGTATCAGTTTGATCAGCGAAATCTCACTATGAGGGAGTATGCCAACCAGTTTATGAACCTATCTATATATGTTGAGGCAGTCAGTGATGAGGCCAAATTGCATAAATACATTTATGGGCTAGATGCGCATCTTTCAGCTGATGTAATGGCTCAAAAGCCAGCCACCTTATTTGCAGCCATAGAATTTACTGAACAATATGGTCGGAAATACCGTCACAATGGGGACATGCAGCCCATTTCAGGACATCAAAGATACCCTATCAGGCAGCCCCCAAATGCCGGTAATTATCGCAGCAACAATACAGGGAATGGCAACCCCAAAATCCCCACTTACCCCACTTTTAATGATGAAAGGAAATATGGCAGTTTTGGGACAGCACCCCCCCTCCAAAAGTGACCCAAAGTATGTTGAAAATAAGACATGGAATGGCTTCAGTCCTAATGATAAAAAATTCATTCCTCTTGAAGTTGTCAAGGATCCCAAGGCTAAAGGCTTGTGCTTTAAATGTGGGGATAAGTACATGACTCATCATGCATCCAAATGCCCCTTTAAGAACACCATTGCCAAGTTTAATAGCATGTATGTGCTAGAAGATAGTGACAAGTTGAAAGAGGACTTGCATGACAACTCTCCCATGATGACACTTGCTGAAAATGCTGAATATGAAGAGGATCTTGACATCGATTAGTTTTATGACTCATCGGACGGGTTCCCTTTTGACCCCATTGGCTGCCCCATGGATGACATGCTTGGGAATGACCCTTTGCACCCCAGATTTACCACTACATCCACTTGCTCGATCTCCATGGATACATGGACCCGCTCTAGGAGCCCAAACACCCTATGAGTACATGGTAACATTGATGGCAAGAGTGTATACATTCTCATAGATAGTGGTAGCACACACAGTTTTGTGAATAAATCGACTCTTGGTCATTTGACATGTGTTCCTACTGAATTATAGCAACCTCTTAGGGTTCAAGTGGCCAATGGAAATGAGGAAGTGAGCTCCCATGTATGCACACAAGTATCTCTTATGTTGGCTGAAAATTATACAGCAAAGGTGGACTTAATTACCCTTGATATGGGCCCTGTGGATGTTGTTTTGGGTTGTGATTGACTTCAACAGTTGGGAAAAGTATCTATGGAATTCTCTTAGCTGTATATGGAGTTTGTAATGCATGGGAAGCTTGTACATTTGGAGGGAATCAAAGAAATTGTAGATTTTCAGCTTATAACAGCAAGACAACTCAAAAAGGAATTCAAGAAACGCTCCCAGATCTTTGTCTTGCATTTGCATAAGGATAACGATGACTAGCACACCTTGGGGAAGCAAAATGTAGCACTAAAAGCGCTTTTGGCTGAATATGAGGACCTATTTTAGCCCCCCACCACTCTCCCTCCTCAGAGATCAGTGGATCACCTGATTGACTTGGAGCCCCATGCCAAGCCCATCAATAAAACCCCATATCGGCTCTCTAAATGTGAGAGAGAGGAAGTAGCTAAGAAATTCAAGGAGCTCACTGTAATGGGATTCATAGAGCCTAGCTCTTCCCCTTATGCCTCCCCGGTTGTTCTATTGGTTAAGAAAAAGGACAGATCCTTCCGATTGTGCATTGACTACCGTGATCTCAATAAGATCACCATAAAAAATAGATACCCCATCCCTCGAATTGATGACTTGCTTGATGAACTCAAGGGAGCACGCTACTTCACCAAGATTGATTTGCGATCCGGTTACCACCAAATCAGAATGAGGGTGGGTGATGAAGTTAAAACAACTTTTCGGACAGATCGTGGCTTGTACCATTTCCTTATCATGCCATTTGGACTCACTAATGCACCCGCCACATCTTAGAGCTTAATGAACAAAATATTGCAGCCATGGCTTTTCCAATTTGTGTTGGTATTCTTTGATGATATACTCATTTACAACAAGTCACTGCATGAGCATTTGAAGCATTCAGACAAATTTTTGATGTACTAAGAGAGCACCGGTTATTTTCCAAGGAAAGCAAGTATGTCTTTATGCAAATAGAGGTTGAGTACTTGGGACACATTGTTAGTGAAAAAGGCATCCAATCTGATCCTAAGAAAGTGCAATGTGTCCGGGATTGGCCCACCCCCACTACCACGACCTCCTTGAAATGGTTTTCTTGGCCTATCCTCTTTATATTAGAGATTTATTCGCCATTATGCCACAATTGTAGCACCATTAACTGACAGACTGAAAAAAGAGGCTTTTCTATGGGATGATTTGGTTGATCGCAGTTTTCAGCAGTTGAAAGACTTGCTCACTTCAACCCCCATCCTCGTATGCTTCGACTTTTCAAAGGATTTTACCATCCAGTGTGATGCTACTGGATGGGGTATTGGTGCAGTCTTGCTGCAAGAACACTTGGTAATAGCATTTGAGAGCCAAAAAATGGACGATAAAGAGAGAGAGTTGCATGTCTATGATCAGGAGATGTTGGCAGTCATTCATGCTATTAAAAAGTGGCACCACTACTTGTATGGCAGTAAATTTAAGGTGAAAAGTGACCACCGTGTGCTAAAATACTTCTTGACTTAGCCCAACCTCACTCCCAAACAATGTAGATGGGTCGCTACCCTACAAAACTATGACTTTGAGATTACCCAAACCTATGGCAAGGACAATGTAGTGGCTGATGCACTCTCTTGCATGTGGGCATGCAAGGTTTCATCCATCACTGAACTCCACCATGATTGGATTGAAGAGATCCAAGAGGCATACTTGCTTGATGCTGAATTCAACCCTCTTTTTCAGAAATTACAGCAAGGTGTCATGGATGAAAACTCTCAATATTAGCTCCACAACGGCCTCATTTGGATCCATGGCCGTATTGTGATTCCCCATGCCTCTCCTTTCACCCAAAGGATCCTTGAAGAGATGCATTCTTCACTGATTGCTGGCCACTTAGGGGTCTTCAAAACATATGACTGCGTTTCAAAAAGCTTCCATTGGAAAGGCCTATGGCAGGATGTTAAAGACTTTGTGTCTAGATGTGTGCCTTGTCAGCAAAATAAAGATAGCACTCTTAAGTCGGGTGGATTGTTGCAGCCCTCACCTATCCCCGAAGGAAAATGGACCCACATTACCATCGATTTCATCACTATTTTACTTACAACCAAGAAGGGTTGGGATGGCATCTATGTGGTAGTTGATCGACTCACTAAAGCAACCCATTTCATCCCTACAAAATCTCAGTTTATAGCATCTCATGTTGCCACTCAGTTTATGGAGCATGTTTTTAAGGTGCATGGCCTACCCCACGTCATAGTACATGACCGGGACACCAAATTTATGAGTCAATTTTGGCAGACAATTTTAAGCTCCATGGGGACCAAATTGGCTCCATCTACAGCCTATCATCCCCAAATGGATGGGCAGACCAAGCGAGTCAACAAGTGGCTTGAAACTTATTTGTGACATTTTTGTCATGATGTGCAGAATTCTTGGGATGTATGACTGCACTTGGCTGAATTTTCTTACAACCACTCCACTCATTCAAGCATTGGAGTCTCTCCCTTCGAAGCATTGTATGGTTATCAGGTGCCCCTTCCTACTGTGATCTTCAATGAAAAGCTCAATCCCCTTGGAAAAGAAGAGTTGGACCGCATGCAAGCTTTACTTCAACAATGCAAGGCAAACCTCAAAAGGGCTCAAGAGCACATGAAGCTCCGTGCTGATGCAAAAAGAAGACCCCTTGACTTTCAAGAGGGTGAATTGGTACTCCTCAAGGTCCCCAAGTCCCGTTATGCTACACTAAAGGACGGTTCTTGCAATAAGTTGGCACACCGTTACTATGGGCCTTACACAATCATTAGGAAGGTCAGGGAATTGGCTTATCGTCTCCAACTCCCTCCCACTACTAAGATCCATAATGGCTTCCATGTGAGTGAATTGAAACGTTTCATTGGCACTCCAAAAGATCATGTAGAGGAGCTACCTCCCCTAGATGAGGAGGGCTTTATCCAATATATTCCTGAAGTGGTCATTGGTCAGTGTGAAAAGCAACTCCGCATCCATTCCATCCATGAATACCTTATCAAATGGCAAGGCCTACCAACAAAGGAAGCTTCTTGGAGCCCAGCATCTATCTTGGATGAATTTCCACACCTCAAGGAGGCCGTATTGGCTAGAACTTAACCATGACACCTGTTTTGGGCTGTAGTCTGCATCTGGACAGCCAATTGTTTTGCACCAGTTTTGGTCTTGACCCATTTTCAGCCCCATTCCCCATACATGGGCTGAAAGTACACCTCAAGGGCTCCGTGCCAACACCTCACTTGCCCTGATCGAAGTTTCCTAGAGGAAGTTATGGTTGTTTTTCTCCAGCCATACCATCTGGGACAGCACACTAGTAACTCTTGGACAGCCCTCTATTTTGCAATAGTTTTGGTCCTGACCTAATTGCAGCCCTCCCTCACCCATGTGGGCTGAAAGTTCATCTTGTGGGCTTCGTAACCACACCTCAATTGTCCCATTCGGAGTTTCTCACACAAAGTTATGGTTGATTTTCTACAGCACACCCTTACGGGACAGGACAACATCCCTTGTTTTTGAGGATAAAAACTTTATGAGATGGGATGGTTTGTAATGAGCAGGGATCATGGGAACATGGCATGGAAACATACCAGTCACACTAACGGTATATAAGGTGTAAGAGGGTATTTTGAGACATCACATAAATTATCAAGAATCTCTCTTTTCACCTTCACAAGCTTTCACGACTTCTTCTTTCTCTTCTTCTTCTTCCTCCCTTTCCTCTCTTTCTCTCTCTTCTCTCTGTCTTTCTCTTTCCTCTTCCTCTTCTCATGCAGTCCTCTCTCTTCTCTCCCTTAGTTAAGACAGTTAGGTCTCTTTCATTACACATGACTAGTATATGTCTATGCATGTACCTTATGATAAGAGAGCCAACAATATATTTCACACCCCAAAAAATTTTCATTTTCACCTCCCAAAGGAGTTTTACCTCATTAGAAAATATTGCAACAAAGATTTCACCTCCAGTGTATCTTTTTAGATGTGTATATGGAATATTAAGATAAAATACTTGTTACAATTCATGAGTTTAAATATCTATGGGATATAACTAGTTCAAAACTAGAATGGTTAGTCTTAAAAAGAAACTATGAAAACTTATCCAAATAGAGTATAGCTTTTCTCAATGAAATTGTCATGTGTGACTTATACATGAAAGTAGTTTTGGTTACATGGTAAAAAAAATCATGTTTAAATTTTCTTTTAATAATTAGGACTAATAAACACCTTCTTTATACATGCCATTTTGAAGGCCTTTTTAAAATTTGAGTATGTTTAATATTATAATGATAAGATAATTTTTGTAACTAATTACAATAATCTATTGTTACTATTCCAAGTATACTTATAATTAGTGATACAAAAAGTAGGTATGGAAAAATGACTTTATTAGAATAGATTTTAGCTCAAAGAAATCATCATATATATTTTCTTTACCTCATGATATTACTCGTGGTTAGATTTGTCCACATGGTCAAATATCTATTTTTTAAAGATATCATTTATTAACTAGTACATGTGCATATATTTGTTAATATGAAGTTAAATTGCTTTAGTTTTCTATGCCAATTTATAGCTCAAACATTAAGTAGAATGTTGAGCCAGTAAATGAATCTAATGTGCTTCTTTTTCTTCTTTGTAACTTCAACTATGACATCTATGGTTGGATATCTAACAAATTCAAAAATAGTAGAGAACGATGATGTGATTGATGTGTTTGTGATAAGAAATGCAACACAATTATGTATAATAATTTATCTCAATGGTCTTCTTTTGCCGGTCATTTACTATGGCACAACCCATCGCAATCCCAGTAGGAATGGCATACTTACCAGCCTTAGGATTTTCTCTACCCATTTTTAATGGGTTAGCATAGGAACATGCAGAACTTCATATCAATGAATTCCAAAAGTTAATGTTTAACTATCAAATTTAAGATAAAGGAAACTTTACGATGTTCTTTAATATGAATTTGAAAGGACCAATTGTAATATGGTATCATAGCCTAGAATCAAGAACCATAACTATGATTGACTTCTTCTTTGCATCCTTTCAAAGAAGAGAGTTTTCCCTTGAAAGGGGAGGTTACTATTGGCTACATATCCTCAATGTAACTATTGCTCAATTGCAATACTTTTTGAATGGGTTAGAATTTAACCTTCAAGTGCAGTTGAGTAGTGTTGCTCTTGCCAACACATTGAAATGGCTATTACAAGAGTAGAGGAGGTAGAATCGTGATTGCACGTTGTCATGATGCTACGTGCACAACGTGTGAAAAACTCTAGAGTGCGGCTTTCTTATTGATCTAGAGAGCCAATACCATTTTAGACATTAGTGTTAGTGTCCATGGTTTAAAATATATTAGATTTTTGGACAAGCTTAGCCAATTCTTGATATTTTAGATATTATCTCTTGTCAAAATCCATAAAACTATAGACAACTTCTAGATTAGGATGACAGTAAAAGAAAGTAGATAGCTTTCAGTCATTTTTGAGAGGATTTTATGTAAAAGAGGGATTGGAAAAATCATGCAATGCGCGATCGTTGTTTTCAGGCAGTGAATAGCACTCAAAAGTGGGAGATGAAGGAGTGATCTGGCAGAATTCTGGCCAGGTGTGCTAGTATTTTAGCCCCCTTTCGGAGCCAATGGAAGTATTAGATTTGCGATCTGAGTAGCATAGAGAAAGGTATTATTTTATGCATGTTGTCTACAAGAGTTTTATATTTTCATAATGCAAAAATAAATTGACGGGCTTCATCTATGTGAGTATTCTTCTACAACTTCTATTTCTTTCTATGAGTATTCTTCTATGTCTCCTATTTCTTTCAACCCCTTCTCTTCCGTCTACTCCTCTCCTTGAATCTCCCTTCACCTTGTTGTCTCTTACCTCCATAGTACACTTTTGACCCCAAACACTTTGATAGTGGTGAATGCGACGTGAAAGTCGACAGTAGATCAAGTGTGTAAAGATGGGGGGATTCTATTGGATCAAGTGGTGGTGATGCTTTACAACAGATGATTGCTTTGTTGCAGCAATAATAACAGCAATAGTTTTTGTTACAACAGCACATAAAAACTCGACAAGAAGCAAAAAGAATTGATTCCTTAGCTATGAATGCATTGGAGGTAGTGGGGCAAGAATTGAAGTAGTTTAAAGGTCAAAATGTTTCGGCCTTTATCTAGTTGTATGAAGAAAAGATGATGTTTCATGGGGTACCATAACATGCATGGAGTTGATTATTCTCCCATTTGGCCATGCATTCCTTGCATGATCGGATTGGTGAGTTACATAAAAGAGATGTTGATTGGGAAGCTTTTAAGAAAGCTTTGAGAGAAGAGTTTTTCTTGGAAGATGCAGGATTGGTAACTAAAAAGAAATATATAGATTGGATTGAAAAGCCCAATAAAGGGTTGGTTGAACTATAGCTTTGCTCTGTGAATTCGAAAGTCGGTATGCGCAGTTGGATGCCGATGAGCAACAATCATTAGAGAGTTGAAAATTTGATTTGTTTCTAAAGGCTATAGATCCTATTTTGTAGGAGAAGCTAACTGATCATTTAGAATATGCCTCTTCTAAAACGGGACTTAAATCAGATTGGGCCAATGTAGTTGAGGTAGTGCATATGTTGGTCAAGAGAGAGCAGATGAAATTAAGATGGGATACATGC